>NC_090647.1:191016715-191121715 GCF_040937935.1 Hyperolius riggenbachi | reverse complement strand
AATGCACAGCGCTGCGTAATATGCTGGCGCTTTATAAATAAATAAATAATAAATAAATAAAATAAATATGTAGGGACACTATCTGCTTAAGGATTTAAAGAGAAACTGTAAACAATAATTGAACTTCATCCCAATCAGTAGCTGATACCCCCTTTTACATGAGAAATTCTTTTTCTCAAACGGATCATCAGGGGGCTCTGTGGGAGCCTTGTTGCATTGTGGGAAATAACAGCTGTTTCCAACTGCCAAAAATACAAGCAGCAGCTACTTCCAGTGACCTCAGATGCCAGCAGTAAAAATGTCACCATGTAATAAATGTCAGAATGTAAATCAGGGAGAGGAAAGATTTTACAATGAGCAAACACTGACTAAATCATGTATACCTAATTATGTTAAAAGTTAAGCACTTTTTTTTATTACATTGTTTTCACTGGCTTTTCACACTTCAATCAGTATATCCCGTATTTGATGAAAATTGCTGAACATATACAAAGGGAACACATGGAAGAGCTATTAGAGCTTTTTGCTATTGGATTACAAAATCTAACACATGTAAAGGACCCACAGACAAATAAGATAGGGGAACATTGCAGATGAACGATTGTTTCCCAATCTATCTTTCAACATTGCATTCGGCATGATGCGAACAATTAGTTGTGAATGATCGTGCAAACAATCATTCAGATGAACAAATGATCATGCAGTTGAAATGAAAGTCACTGGACATGAGTCAATCTGAATGATCATTTCCGATGTGATCCATCATGACGATCTTTCAAAGTTGTGGTTCTTTTGGAGGTCTTTAACCACCATTTAACAAATTTTTATTAAACGACGGTTGCACGATATCACCCGAAATGAACATTTGTCTGTAAAAAGGACATATTGCCTTTGGTACAGACCATATATAAATGCATATATATCTCTATCTATCTATCTATCTATCTATCTATCTATCTATCTATCTATCTATCTATCTATATATATATATATATATATATATATATATATATATAAATATCAAGGGGTGAGCAGCACAAACCAACTTTCATGCAATTCTTTTTGCAAAGCATGCACGCAGCAATGGAGACCCCAATCTCCACAAGAAATATATGTAAAAATACAGAGGGGCTGCAGCACACAACAGGAAAACAGTGACAGGGGCTCTTGGTTATGCTTTAACGCGCTTAGGCTCACCAACTGCGCCAAAGTGTCCCCGATCTGGTGAGTCCTACTCTAACCATGCAATGCTAGTTTTTTGGGTTTTTTTATCAGCAGTCTAGTGGGAACTAATCCAAACACCCAAGAGTCAACTAAATTGGAGAAAAGGAAATTAAAAACACCTACCTTTCACTAGCTACCAAATGAACTCTCTGAACATGTGCAATCCACTCATTTATATGCTTAACTGTGACAGAGGTGGGTGTGGTTATGCAGGCTCACAGGGGAAAATTATAAACAAATACCAAGGGGTGAGCAGCAACAACCAACTTTCATGCAATTTTTTTTGCAAAGCATGCACGCAGCACTGGAGACTCCAATCTCCAGAAGAAATATATATACAAATACAGAGGGGCTGTAAAAAAAAACTAGCATTGCATTGTTAGAGTAGGACTCACCACATTAGGGACACTTTGGCGCAATTGGTGAGCTTAAGCGCGTTAAAGCGTAACCAAGAGCCCCTGTCACTGTTTTCCTGTTGTGTATATATATATATATATATATATATATATATATATATAGATAGATAGATAGATAGATAGATAGATAGATAGATAGATACACTAGTAGACCCAAGCCCAGGCTCTAGGGTCCATTTCTCACCGCCGCCCGCCGTATGTTACTGCGCGTGGGCACGCAGCCGCCGCACACACGTGCATGCACCCGCCGCACACCCGGCCGCCCGCTCACACGTCTGCCCAGCTCCCTGGCCCCGTCCTCCTGCCTGTGTGAGGCTGGGTCCGTGCTGCGCACATGAGCAGTTGCGAAAAGCACAAGCCAAGTTACACAGGGACAGCGTGACACAGGGACACAGCGGTTTTATTATAGAGGATATTATATACCTAAATACAGCCTACTACAGACCTCATAGATAGCAGGGGCATTTGTGCCCCTGCTAAAATGCCGCTATCCCGCGGCTTAACGGGGGTCCCTGATCTCCCAAATCCCCTCCGTACAGCTGGGGAGCGCTTCCGCATTGGGGCAGGGCTAACCGCCGCAGCCCTGCCTCCCGCGCATCTATCAGACACGTACTAGACTTTTTGCCGCCTGAGGCAAATTTAGGAGAAAATTGCTGACGCGCCCCCCCCCCCCCCCCCCGCCTGTCCGTGGGTGCGCTCCACTGACGTCACTTCCTGCATCGCCGTCCACTTACAATACAGTGGCCGGCGATGCAGGAAGTGACGTCAGTGGAGCGCTCGCTGGAACGCGGAAAAGGTGAGTCCTCCCCACCCGTTGCCTCTTATGATCTGCAAGCGGCTGCTTCCTAATTACAGCTGGAGGGGAGCGCAGATCGGGGGACCCAGGCGAGGGAGTGGGGGTCCGACCCCGCTCCCCACCGCTAGGCCCAATACCCCCGACCTGCCCGCTACCCCTCCAGCTCGGCGCCCCCCCCCCCCCGGGCGGGTGTCTCGCCCCTAGAAGTTTGCCGCCTGAGGCAAATGTTTCACCCCGCCTCATGAGCGGGCCGGCCATGTGCGTACTTCCGCCTCTCCCCCGACATTCTCAGTCTTCCTTCACTGAGAGGGGCGGGGGAGAGGCGGCGATGCACGTCTGATAGACGCGCTGAGAGGCAGGGCTGCAGCCGTTAGCCCTGCCTCCAGGAAGAGCAAAATTTATGACCAAGTTGGTTGTTGATTTTGCAGGGGGGGGTGGGGGTTGGGGGTGAAGGGACCCCCGTTTAGCCGCGGGATAGCGGCGTTTTAGCAGGTGCACACATGCCCCTGCTAACTATGAGCTCTGAAGCAAGATTTATTCTCACTTCAGAGTCTCTTTAAGGGTTTTAGTTTTTGTCCAGAGATAAGCTTTTATGCTTGCATGATTTAGTTTCTAAAATTTGATAGAGAGGAAACACATAGTAGAGCTTTCAGTAACTTCTCTGTCACTGGAATACAAACTCTAACACATGTATGATTTAATTTATATACCAAAATACTGTCTATGTTAAAGATTTTAGTTTTTGTCCAGAGACAGGCTTTAAAGACTTTTTATGAAAACGTAACTGGATTAAATAAGGACCTGGATTTTTTTGTTTAATATTTCAGTGCTTTCAGTTGCTTTCAGCTTAAGATGAAGTATACAAGCCAAAAACAAGGCAGAAACAAAGGCTATATTACATCATGGACGATGAGAGAGAGAAAGAGTGAGAGGAAGAGAGAGAGAAAGAGTGAGAGGAAGAGAGAGGGAGGAAGAGAGAGAAAGAAAGAAAGAAAGAAAGAAAGAAAGAAAGAAAGAAAGAAAGAAAGAAAGAAAGAAAGAAAGAAAGAAAGAAAGAAAGAAAGAAAGAAAGAAAGAAAGAAAGAAAGTCACCTGAGGCAGCACAGCTTCCATAGCACAAAAATGGCATACAAATAAATCTATAAATAATGTAAAGCAGATGCTCAATCCCAAATTCTTACATTTTTGTTATTTAATTTTCACATCAGGTTTATTTACAAAGATACACTTATAACAACACTGTGCAATAATACGTACAGATCATGAACAGAGGTATGTACCAAATACAGTAAAGAAAAATGCAAAATCATGCAGAGAATGACTATCCTATACTAATATAAAAAGGTACAACACATAAGTAAATCAACCTGAGCAACTTGATGCATTAAAATGTAATAAGAACATCACAGTTCCCTTTCCTTATTTTGTCTGTCTCAATGGCACTGGCAGTAAAAATGAAAACAAACTGCATGCAGAGTAGGTGGCGGTTGAAGTGGAACAGCATTATCAAAAAAGCACAGGGGGGTTGGGACATCCAAACATATCAAACACAGATAATGGGGTATTATACATTTGGAAATGGAGATTGTTTCCATTCCATCAAGATTTTATTGAATTTATTTATGAAGCCTCTAGTTTGATAAATGACTTTATAGTAAGGAAGCATTCTATTCACTAGCCAGATCCAATCATCTCCGGATAGGACTTGTGGCTGTATCAAGTATTTGTTGTATAGCTTATGGGCCAAGCATTATGTATACAAATAATTTAGTGCTTTTGTTATTTCCGGTGTCTTGTAAAATGTTCTAAATATACATTATTAGACTGATATGGGGCAGCCCATAGGTACAGACTAACCAGCAAGCTCATGGTGACCCAGAACTCATTGGAGTGTGTAAGGGACTACAATGGTCCTAAAAGCCCCCTTACTAAGATGTTAAGAAAAACAAAAAATTGCTTTCCTAAAACAGAAAGAATTTGCGATAATTCAGGTTGGAGTGAGCTTGAGATGTCTCCCAGAGCACCACTGCTGAATATATGCAAATTAACCATTGTACCCTTAGAAGCTAAACACACCTCCAGAACCGCTGGAATGCAATGATGTGTCAGCTTGTTATATTGTACAGAGCCATAATAATCCAACATGCATACAGACTGTTTCGGATTGTTTGATCCTCATCAGTGCATGGCATGGATTAATTTGGCTCTATGGAGTAGGGCTAGCCCATACAATCATGTAGAAATTAAAATATGAAATACCTTTTTTTAATATCTGAGCAATAGATCAAAATAGCATGTATTACTCTTATTAATTTAGCCCTAAAACTCCTAAAAATATACACCCCCCACAGTTGAAGCACTCCAATGTAGGTTTGTATGTCCATGCTGTTCCGTAGGAGGAAGCCAATTTGTTTAGGAGGAAACCAATTATGGCCACAGAGGAAACCCATATAAACCCAGGAAATACATACAAACTACATGCAAATAGCATCCAGGCAGGGAACTGAACTCATGGCAATAGCGTTGTGAAGTGAGAAAGCTGGTCACTGCTCCACCTTGCTGCCCATTAGTCATCCAAATGTCAGTAAATTTTCATCCTTGGAAAAAAAAATAATTCTCTGTTGTGGACAGTTTGGCAGACATTATTTCAGCTGACTTACCATGTTTTATCTGATAGACAAATATCAGCAAAGGGGTCCTAACAAAAATAAAATCTGCATTCTACACATACAATGAGCATGTCCACAATTGGACATGTGTAATATAGATAAAAAGCCTAAGAGCAAACATACCTGAGATCAATCAAAGGTCTATGAGCCCTTAACCTTGTACGGTGCAGTCTGATATCGGGGGGGGGGGGGGGGGGGAGGATGGGCACCAGAACAGAAGCTCAGTCAGGCTGATAACCATAATATGAGGAGCTCACAAGGAGTGGCAAATACAAAGAGCAGAGAGACATGTGTCCAATTGTAGATATGCTCATTGTACATGTAGGATGCTGATGCGTCCACCATTAGCACAGGGCCTGTTGAAAATCTGGTACCAACAATCTTGTTTATTTGGGCTATCGTGTTAGCTGCTGGCTATTTATGAGTTTTGAGGCCAGGATCCTTTAAATTTTGCTCTGTCTATTTGTCCAGCCTTGTGAGCTTCTCATATGATGGTTATCAGCCTGATTGAGCGACTACCAATTTTTTGCAAGTAAGAAGAATTAGGAGAATCACACCAGATTGCAATATGAATCTGAAAAAATAGGTGTAACGTCTGCGGAATCGTTTTCGCGGTCAGCGCACAAGATGCGCACTGACACAGCGAAAACCCTCCACAAGTGTATAATTGGGTGAACCCAGGCTAGGTGCAATGCACCAGCAGAGGGCAATTCCCACCAGCAGATGGCGCTGTGGAGTGCAGACGAGCACAGCCTCTGCACAGCCACAAATTCCAGATGGGAATTGTACATATCTAAGACAATGCGGGGCTGAACAGCCCTTAAAGAGAATGAGCACAGATACAGGATGAATGTGTGTTCACCAATCTAGTCGCGACCCTGTGACAGTGAACACACATCAGCAGAAACAAAAGCAAGAACGCGATCACGAGAAAGGCGATCACCAGAAGTGACTCAAGACTGATCAGAACAGAACTCAAGAGTAGCAAAGGCACAGCAAACGTTCAAAGAACGGGATCTCCTGGAGGGCTTCCCCCTTCGCCATGGCAACGGGGCGGGATGACGTCACCGACGTCATCGACGTCGTGACGTCAAAGGGGACTCCGATCCACCCCACAGCGCTGCCTGGCACTGATTGGCCAGGCAGCGTACTGGGTCAGGGGGGTGGGGGCGGCTGCGGCGACGCGTATATCGGCGGATCGGCGGGTAGCGGCGGCGATCGGGCACTGCACGCAGCTAGCAAAGTGCTAGCTGCGTGCAGCAAAAAAAAAATTATGCAAATCGGCCCAGCGGGGCCTGAGCGGTGCCTCCCGGCGGCATAGCCCGTGCTCAGCACGGGCTTACCGCCAGGGAGGTTAACCCTACTAACACCTCTTATTATGCACTGTGTACTGTCCATAAAGTAGATGAAGAAAGAGGAAGAAAGGAATAAACAAAGTAAAAAGATAGAAAAGGAAGTAAAGAATAGATGTGGGACTGGAATCAGCACTGCGACCATGAGCAATGAGAATGAGTTCCTCAAACTCTCTGATTTTCTTAACTTCCCTAGGCCACATTTCAGGGTTGGAACATCCATGGACCTCCACAGGACTAGGATTAAATCCCTGGCAGCATTTATCAAATGGGGCATAATCATTTTTTATAGGCTGTGTCGGATAAAGTAGAGTTCTGCAGCAAGAAAACATCTGCGGAAAACTATATTGGTAGCCCTGATATGCAATTTGTAAGCCTATTTACTTCTGTCCAGTAAGGCTTAAAGGGGTACTATGGTGGGAATTAGGCTACTGTGATAACCCTGGTAGAATTTACATACTATTAGAAGAATCAGATATTAAGCATTTTTTAAATATCTGCTTAAAAGGTTTTAGGTAGCATATGGATAGATCCTGCGTGTCCTCTCCCTTTGCTGGGCTGCAAAAGCTCTCCTTGCTGAATGTGTACAGGACATTGGATTGCAGGCCGAGGCTCAGTGCTAGGGAATAGTTTAAATAAAGAAATAAGTAATATAAGCAAGATAAATTACTTGTTTACACTGGGCTCGGCTCTGTCTGCTCCCAGTGCTATGATCTTTCACAGCACTCACTAAACAACCTGCATCTGCCATACATTGTCAGCAGGGAGACATACTGTTACACAGCACAGAGTCAGCAGAGGGAGGAGGACATGTCGCATAGTTTGAAATATGATGGGCAGGATCTCTGCATATGCTCTCTAACCTTCCAAGCAGACATTAAAAAAAAAACAACAACTGCTTAGTATTTGATGCTCCTTATATTAGGTACATGCTACCAGGCTTATGCCGATAACCTAGTTTTCACCATAGTGCCCTTTAAGTAAGGGCAATCCCAAGCAATATGGAAGACATTTCCAGACCCCCCCCCCCCCTCATTTTTCAGCTATCAGGAACAGATGGATAACATTTTTAGAGCATTTATAGTGTGCAAGAACACTGTATTCCACTGTTCCTCGAGAAGTGGTGCAGGTAAAAACAAAAATCGCATTTTTGCTGATAGGAGACAGCAGGAGAGCTCAAGAGTTGGCACTGAAGGCTGCAACAAATTGTACTTCCAAGAAAGTATGAGATTCAGGAGATTTTTCTAGACAAACCCCGTAGGAGCAAGTGAAGTCCCCTGTTTAACATTAGGAGAACTGAAGAAGTACCTTACTTAAAAATACAGTCATCTTGGAATCTTCCTAGCCCAATAGGGATGTTAGATGTGTGTTATATTTTTCACACGTCCTGTGCACATAAAGTATAAGAACCTTGGGTGCTCTTATTTGGCCCATCAAGGTTACCCACCAGGGGTGACTTAGGTCATGGAGAGGCAGATATATGTAACCGAGAGCAACAATAATGAAACACCCTGTGAGTGGTAAGAATAAGTAGGTAATCTATTTTAAGTTATTTCAATGCTGTCTCAGGGATCCAAGCCAAGCCTTGCAGCTAGTAGCCACTCACATCCTGCTCCACATGTGTCCAAGCTCTGTGGGAGGAGATTGCTGTACAATTAGAGACCCTAACAAGATGTTCAGCAAAGTAACACAATCAGATATTTGGCAGTCCAGCCCCTCTGTACCCACAAGGCAGAGACAGCATGACATCCCTTATGCCCACTTTTTATTTTCCCAGATAAACCTATTTATCTTAGCCTGTAGATCTTTTAAGAACTTGGCATTTTAATAACAGTCATCCTGCCAAACCAAGAAAGGCCCCTCAGGTGTGACCAGTCCTCCAGATCTTGTTTGATCCTACTGTCCAACAGGGCATAGGATAAAGAGCTTGGTCAAATTAGAGGGTAACTTAATGCCATAGGGATGGTGCACACCAAGAGCGGTTCTGAGCATTTTTAAAAATGCTTGCGGTTGGAAAACTGCTTGGCTAATGTATTTCAAAGGGATGGTGCACACCAGAGCAGTTTGTTTTTTCCGCAAATGCAAACTCTGGTCCTGCAGCATTTTTGCACATTTCTGAGGCCTTTCTACCTCAATGTAAAGTATAGGAAAGTGGAAAATTGCTCTTAAAAGCGCTAAATCAGAGCAATTTTCCAGGGGTTTTTGTTACAGAAGCTGTTCAGTTACAGCTTTACTGTAGCAAAATATAACAAATGCTACATAAAAACGCTTAAAAAAAGATAGGCATGTTTAGAAAATCACTCCAAACATGCCTAAAATCGCTGTGAAAAACCGCTTTAAAAAACGCTAGCGTTAACGGATACTCTAGCAGTTTTTGGTGTGCACTGGTCCTAAGTAAGTAGTAGAAACTGGCTCTCATCGAAATGTCTGAGAGCACATGTTGAGCTCATCCCTACAAAAGGAAACTTTAAGCGTCCATGACTTGGAAAAATGTATCTATAAGTTAGAGATTGATCCAAACTTCTGGACGGCTTTGATTAGATTTGGAACTTGGAAGGGAGATCTGCAGATTTGCCATGCAGCACTAGCCATGCCCCTTGTAACTCACCATATATATTGGTTTCTAGAACAAAAAGATTACCTTTATCTTGCTTTGTGCAATAATCTATCCTATTGCTATGGCTACAGAAAGTATAGTTTGCTGTCAATTTTTGAAATTCATAGCTGATTCATGTAGATATGCAACGATAATTTTAATTGTTTAACATGAGGAAAAGACTTGTTCATTACATATACTGTATGTAACATTTGTAATAGAATTTCTTTAATAACTGAGATAGAATAGTTTTAATTTACTTGACTCTAGCCTAGCTGAAAAACAATTGAAAATAAGTGAAAAGTAACTCTGTTCAGCATCAGCAATTGCTAAGGTGAAAATTGTATATGGAGGTGAAAATTGACTATGTTCAGTAATGTTTAAACAGCATTTTTTTTTAAATTATCTTTGTTGCCTTGGACAAGAAATACAATCTTATGTCAACTTACTTAACTTTCTGATTGTTTCCTCTGTAGATTAAAATGTTTTGTCCATGACTTAAATCTAATGTTATGCACAATATATTTCTTAATTAATAATACAGTTGGTAAAAACATAAAAATGAGTATATTAAAATACAATTAATCCTTGTCACATTATAGTTTGACCCATCTAATTATACAATTTAATATGCACACACACATATTTAAGCTGCTCTTTTTGATGATTACTTCCTTATTGTGGCATGGACAACAATATTAAAATATAATGATGCATCAGTGCCAAAAGGTGTAATGCCATTAGCAAAGTATTCAACCAAACACTATGGCTTTTGCAATTAGGCTATTGCAAAGCATACATCTATGTAGATATCTGATGTAATCATAAAAAAGAAACAGGAAATTAAGAGCACTGAATTGTGTATAAACATTATGGGAAGTATTCATTTTTTATCTAGTTAAAGATTAATTTATCATGTTATGACATTTTTATGAATTATGGCTGCTCTACCTTGAGCACACATAATACATAACTGTGTTATGTATCTTCCTTTTAAGGGTGTGATTTATGTTGTTATTTATACTAAATTTTGTTCAGCCTAAGGGGCATTTGAGGAGACTTAAAGCATTATACCCATGTACAGTATGTATTTTCAGCTATAAATCACACTAAAACTATTTGCATATGTTGTTTGTAATATGTAATTGTTATTGAGGCAATCCATGGTATAATCAAGACACATCATTAGATTGTGTATTAAAGGATTTTGAAAAAAACAAAACATACCATCTCCTCCAATATAGATGACTTTGAGATGGCTGCTGGATACAAAAGTCAGCCTATCATTCTGATCACAACAGTCCCAGAAATGATACATCCCTAAGGTTTCTCTGGGCAGACTAGTAGTAGTGTTTAGAAATAGTGTTATACATTTTTAATCAACCAGTCTGCATCTTAAAGCGGACCTGAACTCAGAAGTTCCTCTCTGCTCTAAAAGATATGCAACAGCATAATAACCTTAAGGGCCCTTTTCCATGAGTAGTTGACAGGCAGTGAAAAGACTTTCAAAATCCCACAACTGCTTGCTGCTCCCTGGTAGGTGCCTGCTGCTGCATGGTAACTGATCACTAAGCGCACAGTTCAGCCGCCTGTGGGAAAGGGACCTTGATGAAAAACATTTCTTTGTTACAGCTGAATCAAATCCTTCAATAAATCTGCAATTTGTCAACTCCCTGCTTTATGGAAGCAAACATATTGTTAATATCCTGTGTTTACCAATCAGCTCTCTGCCGTGGCAAGCAGCTGACACAGCTTAGGTATCAAATTCAGGACCGGTTCTAGACTTTTTGCTGAGGATGCACCCCCAACCCCCATTTGAAACGATCACACAGCACCCAAAAATGGCACACTCACTATAGGTAGGTAGCCAGGTATAGGTGCCCCTTTATAGGTAGCTACTAGTATAGTGGCCCCCTGTATAGTTGCCTCCAGCATAGATGCCCCAGTATAGGTAGTATAATTGACCTGCATAGGTAGTAAAATGGCCCCTGTACAGGTAGTATAATTGCCTCAGTATAGGTAGCTAGTATAGTTGCCCCAGTACAAGGTATTATAGTTTCCCCCATATAGGTAGTATAATTGCCCCCCATATATGTAGCTGTATAGTTGCCCCAGTGCAGGTAGCATAGTTTCCCCGTATAGGTAGTATAATTGCCCCAGTATAGGTAGCTAGAATAGTTGGCCCAGTACAGGTAGTATAGTTGCCCCCTCGTATAAGTAGTATAATTGCCCCCCATATAGTTAGCTAGTATAGTTTCCCCAGTACATGTAGTATAGTTGCCCCATATAGGTAGTATAATTGCCCCCTGTATAAGTGGTATAATAGCCCCCAGTATAGGTAGCCTGGGGTGGTAGCAGCCAGGAAGGGGGATGCAGCAGGCACAGCGGTGGGGAGGAGGTCGGACCCCCCCTCACCTTGGTCCCACTGATTCGACTCTGTGCTCCTCCAGCTATTAGCGCTTTGTATAAGTGCCAGGCAGCGGGTGGGGAAGCAATGACTCATGTCCTTCCGTGCTCCAGCGCTGCATTCCACCGCTCATCACTTCCTCAATGCCTCAACTGCACACACGTGTACTCTGCACTCACTGTGTACAGAGGGGCAGCTTTCTGTAATGAGCTTACCAGAGCAGAAAAGGGCTGAGAATATCAATCCTTTGTGTTTCGTATGCCAAAGACTGACCCAAAAAAATGGATGAGCATGTGCAGTACATCATAGGAAAAGGTTTATTAAGGAGATTTTCTGATCCATTTAAATCTTTGAAGCTGTTGCCTGAGGTCTGGAGCAATCTGTCTTGTCTATGAAGAGCAGTGCTGGTTGAAACGTTAGATTCACCTTATATATGAGGTGGCTACAATCTGGACTTTTTATGTGCTGAGCGCAATTAATGCTTGTCTGAAATATACTTCCTCTGGAACTGTTTTTGCGAACCCACTTGGACTTTCCTTGATTTGTACTGGAACGGGCAGGTGCAGTTTACGTTATCTATTACAAGTCTTCAGATACTGCTGGTTGTTCTCAGAATCCCTCCGGTTCACTGTGCCCAATTTTCTTATCTCACCAGCCTCTCAGAAGTTTATCTGAGCGACATATAGTGATTCTGAACTGTGCATGCATAACTTTTGACCTGCACATATGCAGTGAAATAAAGCGCTCGTGGACAAGCTTACTTTCACTGTGGGAATAAATCCCTATTAATGAACCTTGGTGTTTTTCTGTGGAATCTCTATGATGGTCCCCTCCGAAACAGTCCACCAGCCTGTTGAATACCATCAATTATAAATTGTTGCTCAATAGGGATTGTCGGAATTGCAGGAATGGTCGGAATTGCATTCCGCCATTGCTGATTACCGCTACCGATTCTTCTTTCCGCTACCAATTTCCGCACTCCGATGTGGATTTTCGCTGTAATTTCCGGCGACTTTAACATCAATTTTCTCAAAAACTACAAGGTCTCTTTGATTTTTTTCCTCTTGTTCCCATTCTGCTGCCTAACATACCCTGAAAATGTGGTGTTTCTAGCATTTGGTGTTTTCTGGGGGCTTTGCTATTAACCTCTAAAGTCGGCAGCATACCGAATATTGGTAATGTAGATTTTCACATTTTACATTACAATCAATGGCCACCGACTTTAGAGGTTAATAGCAAAGCCCCCATAGGTGCTATAAACATCAAATTTTCTGGGTATGTTAACCACTTAAGGACCACAGTATTAAACCCCTCTAAAGACCAGGCCAATTTTCACTAAATTGGCCACTGCAGCTTTAAGGCCAAGCTGCAGGGTCACACAACACAGCACACAAGTGATCTCCCCTCCTCTTTTTCTCCCCACCGACAGAGCTCTCTGTTCGTGGGGTCTGATCGTCCACCGTGTTTATTTTTGTTTATATAAATATTTTTGTTATGTTTTTTAAAATAAAATGTTCTACTTATTTATTTATTTATTTCTCCCCTGCTCCCTCCCTCCCCCCAGCCAGCCAAAGATGCAATCAGCTGTCATAGGTTTCAGCCTATGAGAGCCGATCACTCTCCTGTGTGGCAGGGGGACAGCTGTGTCACCCAGCTGTCCCCAGTACAGCGCTGCTGCAGATTGCGGTTTTGCAGTCCTGAGCTGTGATTGCTGCTCGCAGACTGAAGGCGGGCCAGAGCTCCGCCCCAAGTATAAAATGTGCGCGCAGCCTGTGCGCAATCTCCTGCAGTAGCCGGCCCCAGGACCTGACGCCAATTGGCGTTAGGCAGTCCTGGGGCTGCTGCAGGGACCACACCCATTGGCGTGGGCGGTCTTTAGGTAGTTAAACAAAAGAGTGGGAACACGAAGAAAAAAATATTTCAAAAAGACCTTGTTGTTTTTGAGAAAATCAATGTTAAAGTAGGCAGAAATTTCAGCAAAAATTTCTGCGATTTCTGCGAAAATCCGCTTACCGCACTTTTATCACCGATTTCCGAATTCCAATGTGGAAATGCAATTTCTAATCGGAAATGTGGAAATTTCATTTCCGCGGAATCTGAACGAGCATCCCTATTGCTCAAGTCTGCTACCTGCTGTTGATTGCAAAGGGGAAGGAGGGGTGTACATATAGACTGTGTTTACCTTGATGGTCATTTGCTGCACTCCTCCCCACACCCATCTACCCCCGAGCTACCATGTTTCTCCTCATAGTCATTTGAGGCACTCTGTTTCACCCACCATCATTCTATTCCCCCTGAATAAAACAGAAGCTTTCACTAACTAGGGACAAAGGTTTTTTTCTTCTCTCCTGTTGATAATCAATGCATAGAGTTTCAAGCTCAAATTAATTTTGCAATTTTCTCAATCCCATCTCTAGCCTAGATTTCTGCTGGTATCTATGCTAGAATTTTAAGGTTTTTAAATTATTGAATAGCTAATAATGTTTTATGTATTTCCTTGCTTAATAACTGTGCAAATCCTTCTGACTGCATAAACATAACTTTATAGCAGGCTCATTGTATACGAGTGAGGTACACTTTGTAACTGTATGCTGTGTGACATATTGCCCTATGCAGTCTATTCAGTTAATTATGCTGTTCAACTTTTAGAATGCTTAGAATTATAAAGAAATAAAGAAATAAGTAATTAAATAGGTAAGCAAGTAAGTCTGCAGCTCCTCACTAAAATTAGATAATGGCACTATCAATATATGGATTATTTAATGATGCCTGTAGGAGAACGTTAAGCAGCAAATAGAGAATAATTACTCAGAAATAAGGTAAACAGTTGTATTTTATATAACATACTTTACAGATGAAGTGGAAGTCAAATGGCATACAACCCACAAATATGTTTCTTTGTTACATTATGTTTTCATTTGAATACATGAAAAATATGGAGAACTGTTCTTGATATTATTTTCCAAAATAAATTAATTTAAAATTAAATTTGACAAAATATACAAGTTAACATATATTATATAATGTATGGATCCACCTGCCTGTGAACGCATTCAATTTGGCTTTTGTGTATGGCAACAAAAAATTAACATATGTAAAATATATGCATATTTTAACGTTCGCGGCAAAGCAGCTGTGCCATTGAGTACATGCCCAGTGTTTTTGAATTCATTTTAAATGCCTCATAATAACTGATTCTTCAAATCACAACGAAATAATGCTAAAACTAGAGTTGGGCCGAACGGTTCGCCGGCGAACGGGGTTCGCGCGAACTTAGGTGGTTCGCGTGCGGGTACCGCACGCGAACCTTTTGCGGAAGAAGTTCGGTTCGCCCCATAATGCACCTGAGGGTCAACTTTGACCCTCTACATCACAGTCAGCAGGCCCAGTGTAGCCAATTAGGCTACACTAGCCCCTGGAGCCCCACCCCCCCTTATATAAGGCAGGCAGCGGCGGCCATTACGGCCACTCGTGTGCCTGCATTAGTCAGAGTAGGGCGAGCTGCTGCAGACTGTCTCTCAGGGAAAGATTAGTTAGGCTTAACTTCTTCCTGGCTGCATACCTGTTCTGTTCAGTGAGCCCTCAGCCCACTGCATACCTGTACTGTGATCCTGCCACTGCATAGCTGTTCAGTGATCCTGCCACAGCATACCTGTTCTGTTCAGTGAGCCCTCAGCCCACTGCATACCTGTACTGTGATCCTGCCACTGCATAGCTGTTCAGTGATCCTGCCACAGCATACCTGTTCTGTTCAGTGAGCCCTCAGCCCACTGCATACCTGTACTGTGATCCTGCCACTGCATACCTGTTCAGTGATCCTGCCACAGCATACCTGTTCTGTTCAGTGAGCCCTCAGCCCACTGCATACCTGTACTGTGATCCTGCCACTGCATAGCTGTTCAGTGATCCTGCCACAGCATACCTGTTCTGTTCAGTGAGCCCCCAGCCCACTGCATACCTGTACTGTGATCCTGCCACTGCATACCTGTTCAGTGATCCTGCCACAGCATACCTGTTCTGTTCAGTGAGCCCTCAGCCCACTGCATACCTGTACTGTGATCCTGCCACTGCATACCTGTTCAGTGATCCTGCCACAGCATACCTGTTCTGTTCAGTGAGCCCTCAGCCCACTGCATACCTGTACTGTGATCCTGCCACTGCATAGCTGTTCAGTGATCCTGCCACAGCATACCTGTTCTGTTCAGTGAGCCCTCAGCCCACTGCATACCTGTACTGTGATCCTGCCACTGCATACCTGTTCAGTGATCCTGCCACAGCATACCTGTTCTGTTCAGTGAGCCCTCAGCCCACTGCATACCTGTACTGTGATACTGCCACTGCATACCTGTTCAGTGATCCTGCCACAGCATACCTGTTCTGTTCAGTGAGCCCTCAGCCCACTGCATACCTGTACTGTGATCCTGCCACTGCATACCTGTTCAGTGATCCTGCCACAGCATACCTGTTCTGTTCAGTGAGCCCTCAGCCCACTGCATACCTGTACTGTGATCCTGCCACTGCATAGCTGTTCAGTGATCCTGCCACAGCATACCTGTTCTGTTCAGTGAGCCCTCAGCCCACTGCATACCTGTACTGTGATCCTGCCACTGCATAGCTGTTCAGTGATCCTGCCACAGCATACCTGTTCTGTTCAGTGAGCCCCCAGCCCACTGCATACCTGTACTGTGATCCTGCCACTGCATACCTGTTCAGTGATCCTGCCACAGCATACCTGTTCTGTTCAGTGAGCCCTCAGCCCACTGCATACCTGTACTGTGATCCTGCCACTGCATACCTGTTCAGTGATCCTGCCACAGCATACCTGTTCTGTTCAGTGAGCCCTCAGCCCACTGCATACCTGTACTGTGATCCTGCCACTGCATAGCTGTTCAGTGATCCTGCCACAGCATACCTGTTCTGTTCAGTGAGCCCTCAGCCCACTGCATACCTGTACTGTGATCCTGCCACTGCATACCTGTTCAGTGATCCTGCCACAGCATACCTGTTCTGTTCAGTGAGCCCTCAGCCCACTGCATACCTGTACTGTGATACTGCCACTGCATACCTGTTCAGTGATCCTGCCACAGCATACCTGTTCTGTTCAGTGAGCCCTCAGCCCACTGCATACCTGTACTGTGATCCTGCCACTGCATACCTGTTCAGTGATCCTGCCACAGCATACCTGTTCTGTTCAGTGAGCCCTCAGCCCACTGCATACCTGTACTGTGATCCTGCCACTGCATAGCTGTTCAGTGATCCTGCCACAGCATACCTGTTCTGTTCAGTGAGCCCTCAGCCCACTGCATACCTGTACTGTGATCCTGCCACTGCATAGCTGTTCAGTGATCCTGCCACAGCATACCTGTTCTGTTCAGTGAGCCCCCAGCCCACTGCATACCTGTACTGTGATCCTGCCACTGCATACCTGTTCAGTGATCCTGCCACTGTATACCTGTTCTGTGAACCCGCCACTGTATACCTGTTCTGTTCAGTGGACCCGCCACTGTATACCTGTTCTGTGAACCCGCCACTGTATACCTGTTCTGTTCAGTGGACCCGCCACTGTATACCTGTTCTGTGAACCCGCCACTGTATACCTGTTCTGTTCAGTGGACCCGCCACTGTATACCTGTTCTGTGAACCCGCCACTGTATACCTGTTCTGTTCAGTGGACCTGCCACTGTATACCTGTTTAGTGAACACGCCACTGCATACCTGTTGTGTTCAGTGAACCTGCCACTGCATACCTGTTCTGTGAACCCGCCACTGTATACCTGTTCTGTTCAGTGGACCCGCCACTGTATACCTGTTCTGTGAACCCGCCACTGTATACCTGTTCTGTTCAGTGGACCTGCCACTGTATACCTGTTTAGTGAACACGCCACTGCATACCTGTTGTGTTCAGTGAACCTGCCACTGCATACCTGTTCTGTGAACCCGCCACTGTATACCTGTTCTGTTCAGTGGACCCGCCACTGTATACCTGTTCTGTGAACCCGCCACTGTATACCTGTTCTGTTCAGTGGACCTGCCACTGTATACCTGTTTAGTGAACACGCCACTGCATACCTGTTGTGTTCAGTGAACCTGCCACTGCATACCTGTTCTGTGAACCCGCCACTGTATACCTGTTCTGTTCAGTGGACCCGCCACTGTATACCTGTTCTGTTCAGTGGACCTGCCACTGTATACCTGTTCTGTTCAGTGGACCTGCCACTGTATACCTGTTTAGTGAACACGCCACTGCATACCTGTTGTGTTCAGTGAACCCGCCACTGTATACCTGTACTGTTCAGTGAACCCACCGCATCAGTGCGCATACCTGTGCAGTTAAGTGAACCCACCTACCTACGTGAGTGCACGCAGTGTGATATACCACTCCGTGCATACCCGATATGGACAAAACAGGTAGAGGAAGAGGAAGAGGTAGTGGCAGAGGCAGAGGAAGGCCACCCGGCAGGTCTGCGCGAGGTCGTGTAAATGTAATTTCGTGTGGACCTGGCCCACAGTACAGTGCTCGGAAGAAGGCACGTCCCATCACCTCCCAAGATTGTCAGGACGTGGTTGAGTATTTAGCGACACAGAACACCTCATCTTGCTCAGCCACCAGCGCTACTACTAGCACCACTTCCGCTGCATTTGACACTTCGCAAGAATTATTTAGTGGTGGTGAAATCACTGATGCACAGCCATTGTTACAGCCAGATGAATTTTCACCAGCTCATATGTCTGCGTTACGCGACAACACTATGGATGTAACGTGTAAGGAGGATGAAGGACCTACACATTTGGATTTTTCTGAGGCAAGCGAAGCTGGGCAGGATGATTACGATGATGACGATGATAGGGATCCTCTGTATGTTCCCAATAGAGGAGATGAAGAGGGGGACAGTTCAGAGGGGGAGTCAGAGAGTAGTAGGAGGATAGAAGTTGCTGAAAGAAGCTGGGGCAGCTCTTCGTCAGAAACAGCTGGTGGCAGAGTCCGGCACCATGTATCGCCAGATTCGCCACCTATGTACAGCCAGCCAACTTGCCCTTCAGCATCAGCTGCTGAGGTGCCCACATCCCAGGGTGGCTCAGCGGTGTGGAAATTTTTTAATGTGTGTGCCTCAGATCGGACCAAAGCCATCTGTTCGCTCTGCCAACAAAAATTGGGCCGTGGAAAGGCCAACACTCACGTAGGGACAAGTGCCTTACGAAGGCACCTGCAGAAAAGGCACAAACAGCAATGGGATGGCCACCTGAGCAAAAGCAGCAGCAGCACACAAAAGCAAAGTCACCCTCCTTCTCCTCTTCCTCCTTCAGGTGCATCATCTGCTTATGCCGCTCTCTCCCTTGCACCTTCACAGGCACCCTCCTCCACTCCGCCTCTGCCCTTGAGCGGTTCCTGCTCCTCTGCCCACAGCAGCAGTCAGGTGTCCGTGAAGGAAATGTTTGAGCGGAAGAAGCCACTTTTGGCCAGTCACCCCCTTGCCCGGCGTCTGACAGCTGGCGTGGCGGAACTGTTAGCTCGCCAGCTGTTACCATACCGGCTGGTGGACTCTGAGGCCTTCCGTAAATTTGTGGCCATCGGAACACCGCAGTGGAAGATGCCAGGCCGCACTTATTTTTCCAGAAAGGCCATACCCCAACTGCACCGTGAAGTTGAGAGGCAAGTGGTGTCATCTCTTGCGAAGAGCGTTGGGTCAAGGGTACACCTGACCACGGATGCCTGGTCTGCCAAGCACGGGCAGGGCCGCTACATTACCTACACAGCCCATTGGGTGAACCTGGTGGTGAACGATGGCAAGCAGAAAGCGGCGGACCAAATTGTGACACCTCCACGGCTTGCAGGCAGGCCTCCTGCCACCTCCTCTCCTCCTGCTACATGCTCTTCGCTGTCCTCCTCCTCCTCCTTGGCTGAGTGGCAGTTCTCCTCTCCAGCTACACAGCCCCAGCTCCGCAGGGCCTATGCTGCATGCCAGGTACGATGGTGTCACGCCATCTTAGACATGGCTTGTCTCAAAGCGGAGAGTCACACTGGAGCAGCTCTCCTGGCTGCTCTTAAGAAACAGGTGGATGAGTGGCTGACCCCGCACCACCTGGAGATAGGCAACGTGGTGTGCGACAACGGCAGCAATCTGCTTGCCGCTTTGCATATGGGGAAGCTGACACACATACCCTGCATGGCACATGTCATGAATCTGGTGGTTCAAAGATTTGTGGCAAAGTACCCTGGCTTAGCGGATGTCCTGAAGCAGGCCAGGAAGTTCTGTGGGCATTTGAGGCGCTCTTACACAGCCATGGCACGATTTGCAGAAATTCAGCGTAAAAACAACATGCCGGTGAGACGCCTCATTTGCGATAGCCCCACTCGCTGGAACTCGACCCTCCTCATGTTCTCCCGCCTGCTAGAACAGAAGAAAGCCGTCACCCAGTACCTCTACAACTGGAGTAGAACGAAACAGTCTGGGAAGATGGGGATGTTCTGGCCCGACAACTGGACAATGATGAAAAATGCATGCAGGCTCATGCGGCCGTTTGAGGAGGTGACCAACCTGGTGAGCCGCAGTGAGGGCACCATCAGCGACTTAATTCCCTACGCGTACTTCTTGGAGCGTGCTGTGCGTAGAGTGGCGGATGAAGCTGCGAATGAGCGTGACCAGGAACCGTTACGGCAGGAACAGGCATGGGACCAATTTTCATCAGACCCAGCTGTTTCCTCAACACCTGCGGCAGCACAGAGGGGGGAGGAGGAGGAAGAAGAGAGGTCATGTGCAGAAGATGAGTCAGACTCAGAGGATGATGAGCAAGGTGTTTCTTTGGGGGAGGAGGAGGAGGAGGAGGGGACAGCGGCAGGAGAACAACCGCAGCAGGCGTCGCAGGGGGCTTGTGCTGCGCAACCTTCCCGTGGTATTGTTCGCGGCTGGGGGGAGGAGGTTGACTTACCTGACGTCACTGAGGAAGAGCAAGAGGAGATGGAGGGTACTGGATCCGACTTTGTGCAGATGTCGTCTTTTATGCTGTCCTGCCTGTTGAGGGACCCCCGTATAAAAAACCTCAAGGGGAATGAGCTGTACTGGGTGGCCACACTACTAGACCCTCGGTACAGGCACAAAGTGGCGGACCTGTTACCAACTCACCGGAAGGTGGAAAGGATGCAGCACATGCAGAACCAGCTGTCAACTATGCTTTACAATGCCTTTAAGGGTGATGTGACGGCACAACGCCAGCAAGGTACCACTGCCACTAATCCTCCTCCCGTGTCCACGCAGTCAAAGACAGGACGCTCCAGCGATCTCATGGTGATGTCGGACATGCGGACGTTCTTTAGTCCAACGCCTCGCCGTAGCCCTTCCGGATCCACCCTCCACCAACGCCTGGAACGGCAGGTAGCCGACTACCTGGCCTTAAGTGTGGATGTAGACACTGCTGTGAACAGCGATGAGGAACCCTTGAACTACTGGGTGCGCAGGCTTGACCTGTGGCCAGAGCTGTCCCAATTTGCCATCCAACTTCTCTCCTGCCCTGCCGCAAGCGTCCTCTCAGAAAGGACCTTCAGCGCAGCTGGAGGCATTGTCACAGAGAAGAGAAGTCGCCTAAGTCACAAAAGTGTTAAGTACCTCACCTTTATAAAAATGAATGAGGCATGGATCCCGGAGGGCTGCTGCCCGCCCCAAGACTAAGTCAGTCCCCGCACATACAGCATCTCTGCCTGCACGCCGTGTGACTGGCTGCCTGGCCTGCCCCAAGAAGACTAAGTCGCTCCCAGTCCCTCCACACAGCATGTCTGCCTGCAGGCCGCTTCACTACCTTCTCCGCCACCACCAACAGGGTCCGGGACTCCAGGCGGATTGCTGAATTTTTTAGGCCGCTGCTAGCAGCGGCCGCTGTAATAATTTTTCGGGTGCGTGTACATGACTGCCTAATTTTTCTGGCTGCACTGCGGGCAGCTGCAACAACAAAAGAAAAGGCATGAACATGCGCCCATTCCCCTTCGTGATCATTACCTTGCCGTGGTGAAGGGGCTTGCGTATCACAATGGAGCAATGACCGGCGCCTAGATGAGTGTCTCGGGGGGCACACCCACGATAATAAGGTCGTTGCCCCATTGTGGTCAGACCAAATTTGATCAGCTGGACAGTCACTGTTCTGTCATTCAGCTACATCAGCCAGGTGACTGACCATATGGGCTGTAAAGCCACCAAAACCTGCACTCTCGCCATGGTGCGCACCAGTCCAGCACGGCCGTCACTACACAAACAGCTGTTTGCGGTGCGTTACACGATGAGTTTGGTGCGTCAGTGTGAAGCAGTACCTTAATTACACTACCTGATTGATGTATACACATGCAAGATGTTTGAAAGCACTTTAGGCCTGTCATTTAACATTCAATGTGATTTCTGCCCTTAAAACGCTGCTTTGCGTCAAATCCAGATTTTTCCCGGGGACTTTTGGCATGTATCCCACTCCGCCATCCCCCCCTCCAGGTGTTAGACCCCTTGAAACATCTTTTCCATCACTTTTGTGGCCAGCATAATTAATTTTTTTTTTCAAAGTTCGCATCCCCATTGAAGTCTATTGCGGTTCGCGAACTTTAACGCGAACCGAACCTTTCGCGAAAGTTCGCGAACCCGGTTCGCGAACCGAAAATCGAAGGTTCGGCCCAACTCTAGCTAAAACTACCCACTCAACAAAACAGCTAAAGGGGCAATTCTCTAAAGTACCCAAAGAAACTCATCCTATAAAAACTGACAGCATCAAAGTCCATGAATATTATAACTGTCACATACTTACAGTAAGTAACATATTCAACACCTTCCAATCAATTGTTTTTTTCTACAGATGAAGAAGATCAAATACATAATGACCATTGCATAATGACCAATTTGATATCTCAGCTGCTGAGTATACACAGTTTATGAGGAATGCCTAGAAGATGAAACATAGAATCAGTGATGAAGCTTTCACTAACTTAGTAAGCATGGAGTGATAATTCTCCAAGTTAGCATGAAGAAATACTTACTGTATCTACTGTATTTATATAATCCAATATTTCTGTATCATAAATTGAGCTGTTTCTCAACACATGATGATGAAGATCCTGCTCTGCTTGTAGGTAGAGAGACGCAAATGACCACAAATGACCATAAGCTCTGCAGTGGTGCTCACCGCCAGGTCGTGATCACGCTGACGCGTGGATTCACGACCATTTTGACGCATTCCGCCTCGGACACGCTAAGCCGTGAATAGATTTTCAACCACGAAAATCTACTTCGGCTTCGCGTGAATGCGGACAGAAATCCGCATTCACGCTCGTGAAACCCGGTGCTGAAGTCGTGGTTTGCGGAAATGCGTCAAACTATGCAGAAGTGACACATTGCAGGCCAATCAGAGTGCCCCAGCCAGGCCCTAGCAACCAATCACAGGAGGGGAGCTATGCCCTCCCCTCCTGAATATAAAGCGGCGGCCATGATGGAAAAGCTCTGTCCTTGCTAGACTGTGGTGCTGAGAGGATTCTCTCCAGGCCATTGTTGTTTGAGCAAGTGCATTTATTGTGTTAAAAACAAAGCTTTTTTTTGCTAACACTGCTCTTATACTGTACACAGTTAGCTAGTCAGTGAGTGATTGCAGTAGTTAGTTGTAGTCAGTGTAGTGTAGTGGAAGTGTGGGAGTCTAGTGATTATTTAACTGTGTGTAATGCAGGCAGGTTCAGTGCTGCAGTGTAGTCAGTGTAGTGGGAGTGGGGATTATCTGTGTGTAGTGCAGGCAGGCAGGTTAGTGCAGCTGCAGTGTTCACTTGCATATTCCAGTGACAGTTATACACTTGTACTATTTGCAGGCAGGCAGTCACACCGCCGGCGCTGCCACTCTCTGCCAGCGCTGCCACTCTCTGCCAGCGCTGTTCATTCATTCTGTCAGTGACCTTGTGCCGTGCCCAGTGCCCACTGCTCGCTCGCTGGCATATGAGCATCTCATTACACAGTGTGACATCCTTGTGTGCCCACTGCATCCTTCAATGACCTAGTTGTATATCCAGTGCCCACTGCTGTGCCCACTGCATCCTTCAGTGACCTTGTACTGTGCCCACTGCATCCTTCAGTGACCTAGTTGTATATCCAGTGCCCACTGCTGTGCCCACTGCATCCTTCAGTGACCTTGTACTGTGCCCACTGCATACTTCAGTGACCTAGTTGTATATCCAGTGCCCACTGCTGTGCCCACTGCATCCTTCAGTGACCTTGTACTGTGCCCACTGCATCCTTCAGTGACCTAGTTGTATATCCAGTGCCCACTGCTGTGCCCACTGCATCCTTCAGTGACCTTGTACTGTGACCACTGCATCCTTCAGTGACCTAGTTGTATATCCAGTGCCCACTGCTGTGCCCACTGCATCCTTCAGTGACCTTGTACTGTGCCCACTGCATCTTTCAGTGACCTAGTTGTATATCCAGTGCCCACTGCATCCTTCAGTGACCTTGTACTGTGCGCACTGCATCCTTCAGTGACCTAGCAGGCATGGTCGGAATAGCCAATTTCTGATTCCGTGGTAATTCCTCATACCGCCACTACCGAAATTCCGCTACCGTTTCATTCCGAGGGAATTCCTGAGCCATTCCGCGGAATTCCGAGATACACGGAATTCCGTCAGAAAATTTTAAAATCTCTCTCTCTCTCTCTCTCTCTCTCTCTCTCTCTCTCTCTCTCTCCTCCATCCATGGATGGATGGATGGATGGATGGATGAATGGATGAGGAGGAGGAGGAGGAGGAGGAGGAGGAGGAGGAGGAGGAGGAAGAGGAAGAGGAAGAGGAAGAGAGAAAGAATTTTGATGTGATTCCGGAAAATTCCGTCGGAATTATAAATTTCCGCGGAATTCCGTTTGAGATAAATAGAAATTCCGTTCCGACTAACAAAATCGGAATTATTAATTCCGACCGGAATCACGGAATTAATAATTCCGCGGAATTTTCCGACCATGCCTATGACCTAGTTGTATATCCTGTGCCCACTGCATCCTTCAGTGACCTTGTACTGTGCCCACTGCATCCTTCAGTGACCTAGTTGTATATCCAGTGCCCAATGCTGTGCCCACTGCATCCTTCAGTGACCTTGTACTGTGCCCACTGCATACTTCAGTGACCTAGTTGTATATCCAGTGCCCACTGCTGTGCCCACTGCATCCTTCAGTGACCTTGTACTGTGCCCACTGCATCCTTCAGTGACCTAGTTGTATATCCAGTGCCCACTGCTGTGCCCACTGCATCCTTCAGTGACCTTGTACTGTGACCACTGCATCCTTCAGTGACCTTGTACTGTGCCCACTGCATCCTTCAGTGACCTAGTTGTATATCCAGTGCCCACTGCTGTGCCCACTGCATCCTTCAGTGACCTTGTACTGTGCCCACTGCATCCTTCAGTGACCTAGTTGTATATCCAGTGCCCACTGCTGTGCCCACTGCATCCTTCAGTGACCTTGTACTGTGCCCACTGCATCCTTTAGTGCCGTTGTACTGTGCCTGGTGCATCCTTCAGTGACCTTGTACTGTGCCCACTGCATCCAGTGATTCATTACTAGCAACATGTCTGGCAGGGTTTCGCGGGGTGAGAGGAAAGGGAGTTCAATTGCCTCAGCCACTTCTGGGACTGCTCCACGTCCAGGGAGAGGACGCCCAGCTGTACGTGGTCGTGATGCAGCAGAAAGGGGGGCAGCAAAGCCTGGGCCGAGTCAGCGGACGCCATTGTCCAAATATTTTAAAGTTTCTGGTCCCCGTGTGGTGGTTGAGCAAATGGAACCTGACGTACTAATGGACATCATGACTTCCTCCCAGACCTCTACTGTGAGCACCACTCCAAGCAGCAGCAGCAGCGGCCAACGTCCCACGCTTGTTGTGACATCCACCCCAGCACCCACTGGTCAGCAGCCCTCCCAGGATGACAGCGTTCTATCCCTCAGTCCGGCTTCTGGGAACCTGCTGATGCAAGAAGCTCAGGACTTGCTTTGACGAATGTTCTGATGACAAAAGGTATGCGGTGTGCAGGTTATGCAGCAAAAGATTGAGCCGTGGTAAAAGTCTGAGCAAGATGGGTACCTCATCCCTCCAGGGCCACCTGAGAAGCCGACCACTGCCGCGAGTATGCAGACTTTAAGAGGAAGCAGGCACTGCTGGCAGG
Organism: Hyperolius riggenbachi; assembly: GCF_040937935.1. Lineage (NCBI taxonomy): Eukaryota > Metazoa > Chordata > Amphibia > Anura > Hyperoliidae > Hyperolius > Hyperolius riggenbachi. The sequence continues at coordinate 191,096,102 of NC_090647.1, read as the reverse complement.
GGTTCCTGAGAGCAGAAGGCCCACCAGCGCAGCAGCATCATCCCTCCCTCAGGGTCGTGAATCCCCCACAGCAGCAGCAGTAGTAGCACGCAAGCGCTCTTCCACCTCGGCTACTCAGGACACAGACATTGAGGCTGGCAGCCAGTGTTCGTCTCTCTCCTCTGTCTCCCCTGCATCCCAGTGTCGTCAGACCCTGCTGAGCGACACCTTTCAGGGTCTGACCAAGCCTCTGCCTCCAAGCCACAGGTGGATCCGCAAACTAAATGGCTTGCTGGCCCGGGCCATGGCATCACAGCTGCTTCCCTACTCCCTGGTGCAGGAGGGGAGCGCCATGCGGACGCTGCTCCAATTTGGCATCCCAGAGTGGCAAGTCCCCAGTCGCCACTATTTCAGCAGGAGCGCGATCCCAGCACTCCACAAGTTTGCGGTGGAAAACGTGGCCCGTTCCCTGGACTACTCTGTGGGCAAGCGGGTCCACGTGACCATGGACTCGTGGAGTAGCAGATTTGGGACAGGTCGCTACCTGTCCTTTACGGCCCACTGGGTGACACTGATGGAAGGGAGGGAGGACAAGAGCGCATCAGCCCAGCTAGTGGTGCCACCACGCGGGATCAGGGGGGATGCAGAAGGGTCCTGTCACGACACTCCCTCTGCACCCGGAAAGCAAGCCCGCCTCGGCAGCAGCAGCGCCAAGCCTCGGCACTGCCAAGCCCTTTTAAAATTGATGACCCTGGGGAAGGAGAGGCTTATGGCCACCAACGTCCTGGCCGCCCTCAGGAAGCAGGAGCGGAGGTGGCTGACCCCCAGAGGCCTGGAAGTGGGGTATGTGGCAGCCGATAATGGGGCCAACCTGGTGGCAGCAGTGCAGCAGGGAAACCTCCAGCACATCCCCTGCTTGGCCCACATGCTCAATCTTGTGGTGCAGCGCTTCTTGCGCACCTACCAGGGGATGAGCGAGCTGCTGCAGGATGCCCGGGCGGTGGTACGCTTTTTCCGCCTGTCAGCCACTGCCTCTGCACTCTTGTCCACCTTACAGCAGCAGTATGGAAGGCCACAACACCGGATGATCATCGACATGCCAGTTCGCTGGAATTCGACTCTGGCCATGTTGGAGCGGCTGTGTCAGCACAGGCTGGCTCTTAGGGCCTACATGCTAGACCCAAGTGTCCCCAGCAACCAGCAAGTCCCCATGATTACTGCCACTCAGTGGACACTGATGCAGCAAGTATGCCTGGTGCTGAGTCCCTTCCTGGAGGCAACCAAGATGGTCAGTGAGGAGCGGGCCTCTGTGTGCCAGTGGGTGCCCTTGGTTTGTCTACTGGAGCAGGCAATGGACAATTTAATTGAGCGTGGGGATGAAGCCCTGAGGCAGTTGGAAGAACAGGAGCAGATGGCAGCACAGTCCAGCTCAGAGGAGGGCTCACAGCAGGTAGTGGAAGAGTTGGAGGTCCCTAACCTGAATGAGGAGGAGGAGCAGAGTGCAGCAGGCGTTGTACGTGGATGGCGGTTTGAGGAGGACAACGACATGGCACAGGAAGAGGACAGGCATGCATTATGGGACAATGGTGAGGACGAGGAAGATCTTGCTGGCAGGGCCCACTTGTTTCCCATGGCTGTGCACATGTTGCGCTGCCTTCGCAGGGACCCCCGGGTGATCCAGATGCGTTCAAGGGAGGACATCTGGATTACCTTGATGCTTGATCCCCGTCTGAAGGGGAAGCTGGGAGACTTAATGACGCCACCCACCACCGAACAACGCACAAGGGAGTTGAAGGAGGCCCTTGTGTGCAGACTACTGGAAGCATTCCCCCAGCCTTCCACCCCCACTGTAACTGCTCTGCCAAGCCAGCAAGAGGTGCCTGCCATTGCCACTAGCAGCACAACAACAACCACCAGCAGCAGCAGCAGCAACTGGCGCCCCGGAGACCTGAAGAGCCTAAGCAAGAGCCTGTATGCAGTGCAGCAGCCCAGAACAGAGGTGCCCGCCACAGCATCCACCACCAACCAGCACAAGCAACGACTGACCACCATGGTGTCTGACTATATGGGGTCATCCAGCGGGCTCAATGACACCGACAGCCCCGTGGACCCCTTGGAGTACTGGGTCAAGAGACTGGACATCTGGAGCGAGCTTTCCCAGTACGCCCTGGAACTCCTATCCTGCCCTCCTTCCAGTGTCCTCTCAGAGAGATGCTTTAGTGCGGCCGGTGGCATGGTCACAGAGAAGCGCTCTCGGCTCTCCCACACCTCTGTGGACAAACTCACCTTCCTGAAAATCAACCAGGCTTGGGTGGAAGGTGAGTTCCTGGCCCCTATTGTCGGACACAGGGGGACATGAAGTGGCTGCTGCATGTGCTGTTGTTAACTATGCCTGCCTTTATAAAGACAGTTACTACCTGCCTAGTGCCTACCTTGGTTAATTTTTTGGTGTTATGGTACTACTACCAGTAAGTTGCCTTGGCCCTTCTTCTGAGCTGCTGAACTGACCGCCCGCTTTGTCCTCCTGACTCAGTCGCTACTACACTCTGCGTTCACACTGCCCGGGTCACTGGGTGCATTTAATTTTTTGGCCAGCACTATGACGCTGTGCTACTACTACTACCACCAGTATGTTGCCATGGTCCTTCTGTGCTGCTGAACTGACCGCCTGCATTGTCCTCCTCCTCCTGACTCAGTCGCTTCCACCAATGTACTCTGTCTGCGTTATCACTGCCCGGGTCACCGGGTGCATTTAATTTTTTGGCCAGCACTATGACGCTGTGCTGCTACTACTACCACCAGTATGTTGCCATGGTCCTTCTGTGCTGCTGCTGCTGAACTGAACGCCCGCTTTGTCCTCCTCCTTCTGACTCAGTCGCTACCACTGTACCACCAATGCACTCTGTCTGCGTTATCACTGCCCGGGTCACCGGGTGCATTTAATTTTTTGGCCAGCACTATGACGCTGTGCTGCTACTACTACCACCAGTATGTTGCCATGGTCCTTCTGTGCTGCTGCTGCTGCTGCTGAACTGAACGCCCGCTTTGTCCTCCTCCTCCTCCTGACTCAGTCGCTACCACGGTACCACCAATGTACTCTGTCTGCGTTATCACTGCCCAGGTCACCGGGTGCATTTAATATTTTGGCCAGCACTATGACGCTGTGCTGCTACTACTACCACCAGTATGTTGCCATGGTCCTTCTGTGCTGCTGCTGCTGCTGAACTGAACGCCCGCTTTGTCCTCCTCCTCCTCCTGACTCAGTCGCTACCACGGTACCACCAATGCACTCTGTCTGCGTTATCACTGCCCGGGTCACCGGGTGCATTTAATTTTTTGGCCAGCACTATGACGCTGTGCTGCTACTACTACCACCAGTATGTTGCCATGGTCCTTCTGTGCTGCTGCTGCTGCTGCTGAACTGAACGCCCGCTTTGTCCTCCTCCTCCTCCTGACTCAGTCGCTACCACGGTACCACCAATGTACTCTGTCTGCGTTATCACTGCCCGGGTCACCGGGTGCATATAATTTTTTGGCCAGCACTATGACGCTGTGCTGCTACTGCTACTACTACCACCAGTATGTTGGCATGGTCTTTCTGTGCTGCTGCTGCTGAACTGACCGCCCGCATTGTCCTCCTCCTCCTGACTCAGTCGCTTCCCGCTGCTGCACTCTGCGTTCACACTGCCCGGGTCACCGGGTGCATTTAATTTTTTGGCCAGCACTATGACGCTGTGCTGCTACTACTACCACCAGTATGTTGCCATGGTCCTTCTGTGCTGCTGCTGCTGCTGAACTGAACGCCCGCTTTGTCCTCCTCCTCCTCCTGACTCAATCACTACCACGGTACCACCAATGTACTCTGTCTGCGTTATCACTGCCCGGGTCACCGGGTGCATTTAATTTTTTGGCCAGCACTATGACGCTGTGCTGCTACTACTACCACCAGTATGTTGCCATGGTCCTTCTGTGCTGCTGCTGCTGCTGAACTGAACGCCCGCTTTGTCCTCCTCCTTCTCCTGACTCAGTCACTACCACGGTACCACCAATGCACTCTGTCTGCGTTATCACTGCCCGGGTCACCGGGTGCATTTAATTTTTTGGCCAGCACTATGACGCTGTGCTGCTACTACTACCACCAGTATGTTGCCATGGTCCTTCTGTGCTGCTGCTGCTGCTGCTGAACTGAACGCCCGCTTTGTCCTCCTCCTCCTCCTGACTCAGTCGCTACCACGGTACCACCAATGTACTCTGTCTGCATCATCACTGCCCGGGTCACCGGGTGCATTTAATTTTTTGGCCAGCACTATGACGCTGTGCTGCTACTGCTACTACTACCACCAGTATGTTGCCATGGTCCTTCTGTTCTGCTGCTGCTGCTGAACTGACCGCCCGCATTGTCCTCCTCCTCCTGACTCAGTCGCTTCCACCAATGTACTCTGTCTGCGTTCACACTGCCCGGGTCACCGGGTGCATTTAATTTTTTGGCCAGCACTATGACACTGTGCTACTACTACTACCACCAGTATGTTGCCATGGTCTTTCTGTGCTGCTGCTGCTGAACTGACCGCCCACATTGTCCTCCTCCTCCTGACTCAGTCGCTTCCACCAATGTACTCTGTCTGCGTTCACACTGCCCGGGTCACCGGGTGCATTTAATTTTTTGGCCAGCACTATGACGCTGTGCTGCTACTACTACTACCAGTATGTTGCCGTGGTCCTTCTGTGCTGCTGAACTGACTGCCAGCATAGTCCTTCTCCTGACTCAGTCGCTACCACCACTGCACTCTGCGTTCACACTGCCCGTGTCCACTGACAACTCTGCTGCAATGTCATTGCTAAATGCTGCAAAAAAAACAAAAAAAAAATTACAAAAACCTCTCTGGGGCCTTTTTGGCGTCAGCCACTCATCCTCCTTCAGCGGGACCTTCGCCGCCAAGTGCCATTGGAACTCGCCTTCACCTCTTTGACTGCTTAACGCGTATATCCCTTTTTAAAACCACTTATTACCAATTAATAGCCCCATTTAAAGTGTTGATTTCACTTTAAAATCCATTTTCTCTAGAAAAAAAAAAATTTGGGGAATTTTTTATGTTGAAGTTATGTTGCCCCTTATCACCTCGATAATCCATGCAATTTGGGGGATTGTAGCATGTATGGGGGCTTTGTTATTAACGTTAAAAGAAAATCCGCCTCCGGGCGGGAATCCACGCGTGATTACGCCATTCACGGCAGAAAATCCGCGTGGTTGCGTGGATGTGGACGAAAATCCGCATGCGGTGGGGCCGAAGGCGGATTTTTTTTTGCAACCATGCGGATTGCCGAATTCGTGGATGAGGCACATCTGAGCATCTCTAGAGCTCTGTAAGGGGAGATGGGTTGTAAAATTCACAGAGATAAAATGACTGGCCACTATGGGGGATTCTGGGGGGCGGGCTGGGTGAAGAAAGGACTGACCACTGTGTGTAGGGGGAAGGTGACTGTCCACTACTTGAGGGGGTGGGGGTTGGGTAAAGAGATGGCTATTTGTAGGGGGTAAATGTGCAGTGCCAGTGAGCTCCATGATAATAGCAGGATAACAGGATAATACCCTGTGAATTTGTGGCTAAATTGCTGTTGGCTGTCAAGCCGCCCACAAATTAAACCACTGGTTCAAAGGTTAATTAGCTCTTAAGAGTGCTAAAGTGATTATAAGCAATATTGAGTAAGTGACAGCTGCATTCAATTGTTTACAGTAAGAATAATAATGAATGAATAAATGTATGAATGAACTACAAAGACCAGCTAAAAAAAATCTTTATTCTTATTTTGTGAGTGCTACAAGTATAAACATTTATACCATCTCTGTGGTTCCTAATTGTTCTCCAGTATCACTTATTGTATTTTGTTTAAAATGATTATGCTATGAGTTGACTTTCAGCATATAACACGCTGTCTGTTTATACATCTGGCAGTTAATAAGCAAGCAGGTGTAAAACAGGATGCAGAAAGCTAGGATGAAAAGTGGAAATGAATAAAAAGGATTATGAATGATTTCAAGTACCATTGAGAGGCACAATCTAGCTCTTGAAAGATAGATACATTAGTTATGGGTAAAAGAAAAATGCAATGTCAGTTTTGAACATCCATCCTATTGCTCTGTTACATAACACGTTACTGCATAATGTCCCTAACCTTAGGCACAGGAGATGTCTTCAGCACTTATCCATAAAATACATTTTAAAGCCTCAACAAGCAAGGAAATACTCAAAATAAGTTTGATATTACTTTTGTACTTTGTAGTACTTCCTCAGTTCACAGCCAGCCTTTGACCTGAGCGACCGAAACGGTCGCTCAGGGCGCCGGCTTCCAAGGGGGCGCCTATAGCTGGTTGCCTATACTGAGGGCACCTAAACCTGATTTCCTATACTGGGGGCACCTATAGTTGGCTATCTTTACTGAGGGCACCAATACCTGGCTACCTATACTGGGGGCACCTATGCTTGGCAACCTATATTGAGGGCACCTACACATGAGATCCTATACTGGGGGCACCTATGCCTGGCTACCTACCTATACTCAGTCTGAGGGTGTTTTTTTTTTGGGGGGGGGGGGGCACTGCAGCTATAACGCATGTTGCAAATTGTCGGTGCTCTGCTATCATACTAAATGGAGTGGGGTCTAACTGTCCCACTGATTTTTTTTAATCAATATTCCTGAATGGTTCTAGCCTTCATTCTTAAGTGTATTCAGGATACTGCACTCTTTCCATCCATTCAGGGTTATTAATAGTATTTTTCTATTATACATCTGAGCATTTGGCGTGGTGTGATGTCAAAAAGGTTGGAAACCACGGTCCTAGAGATATCTCAGGAGAAAAGGTGAATTGCATATGGGCCTGTGTGTGTGTGCGTGCACTCAGGAAGAGGATGAAGGGGGGCACAAAAATCAGGTTTCGCTCAGGGCGCTGTGAAACTTAAGGCCGGCCCTGCCTCAGTTGATGCACTTCTAAAGCCTCCCACAGTGGGAGATTTGGGCGGGGGCCACAGCCTGTGGTGTAGCTAGAAATCATGGGTTCCCATAGCAAAGCTTTCATGAGGCCCTCAGATATAGGCACTCTTAAGCAATGCCACCTGTCCCTACCCTATAATTATGAGTTAATTGGGCATTTTACATTGTGATACAATCCAGACTGCACATGGTTCATGGGCACTGAGACAAAGTCAGAGGGTGAAGAAACACAAGAAAGTTAATGGTGAATACATTAAGTACCACCTGGGCCCCCTATGCTCCAAGGTCCATAGCAGCTGCTATGGCTATTGCTATGTCCCTGGGCACAGCACTGGAATGATGGGACCATGAGAGGAATGAGAAGGCTCTAAAGTATCCAGAGCCTTACCCTCCTTAGGTAGATATATGTGTTTTTACTTTAATTAGGCTTCAGGTTTGCTTTAAAAGTGATACTCTCTGTCCTGACAGAATAAAAAAAAATTATCCAGTCTCAAACTAAGCTGTCTATGTCTCTTTCTGTGTTTACCTTTACCCTCTAACTAACCCCACCCGCCATAGTAGTGCCTTGTCCATCCACTTGCAATAGTTGATCCTGGAAGACAGCGTTTGTGAAGAGTCAGCACTAGTAGTGCTAACAAGGAAGATAATGGGCCATATGCACATCACTTTTTCACCTGAGTTTTCTCCTAGGAGATAATTTTTCATTTTCAATTTAAAATAACTTCCCAGCATTTTTCAACTAAAAAGTACAAAAAAGTAGTTGGAAATGTACTATCAAAATTATTTTGAGTATTTTGTTGCTTTCTGGCGGTTTACAAGGCATTTTATTGACAAGTTTAAAAATATCAACTTGGAGAAAACGAAGGAGGAAAAGTGAATTGCATATGGGCCAATGTACTGATGTCTCCAATATTAAACTAACAGTATGTCTGGTGAAGTCTAAGGAAGAGGTTATACTCAGGACTGGGGCACAAAATAATTTTTGTTCTTTAAAACTCCTGAAGAACACTGATGAAATCTGTTGCAAGTAGTGATGCTGTAATTTAAGGAGCCAGTGGGGGGCTATATGAAAGCCCTCAGATTACATTATTGCTGGAAACTAAGTAGGTTGCTGCATGAATAAAATGGTTGATTTGCTGGGAGTACTCTTAATTGTATTTAAGGGATGAAGGGTGGAGGGTGGAAAAATAGTACAGATGGGTTTAATAATATTGAGATAAAATAAAGTTTTTTCAGTACCAATCAATATATATTCGTAGGAATTTTATAATGTAAGTTAACACTGACTTTAAAGTCAAAATAAAAATAAACACATCATACTTAGCTTCTGCGTAGTCTACTGCTTAATTTATTTCTCCTCTCCTGGTCTGCATCCTGTTTGTCCACCGTGATCAATGGAATTCTCTGTCCTCCATTTTGAAAATGGCCATTACCCCATAACAGCTTCCTGGTCAGAAAACTGTAATACCGCACACTTGAGCCATAGGGAAGCATGGACATTACCTTGCACATTCAGTTGTAATGGACAGCAGCGGATGTATAACAGACAGCAACTGGTATATTTCATTTCTGACAAAATATTGTCAGAACTGGAAGGGATCACTGTAAGAAGAAAATGGTGAGCCTCTGAGAGGAATTGATGGTGAGGCTAGTATGTAATATTCAATATTCATTATGGAGTCGCACTCACTTGGCATCCATCAATCTCAGATGGTCAGGTGTGCAGATGGTCCCGGACACCATGGGACTTAGACCGTAGTAAATGAAGAGAATGGTCCGCACCATCTTCAAAGCTTAATCTTTTTATTGGAGTAAAGACATACAAAAGTCGCATAATTTTAAAGAAAGGTCCAATCAACCTATCCCACCATGGTGCATGTATGTGATATATCATCAGAAAATTGATAATATTAAAAATACCCAATAAAAGAAAACTACTAAGGCCTATGAGCTATCAGAATTACCAATCTAGCCTCAAATCATACTCTTTATTCAACCCACTGTTCACAGTGTCAAGTTCCCTGATCCATTTGGATTCCAATTTTAACAATCTAGATAATCTATAATCTATCTCCCCCCTTATTGTCCTGTTTAACCCCATTAATGACACAAACCCTCAATTGACTAACATTATGCCCAAAGGTGGTAAAGGTGGTTTGATGTGTACTTTTGATGGGCGTGTGGCATCGCGTCATTTGACGCGTACATACGTCATTTTTTATGCGTACGCTGGATGGGCGTGCGACGTTGCGTACATACATCATTTTCATGCGTCTTTTGGCGTTTTGTTTTCTTTAGTAACATGTCATTTTTTTGGATGTTTTATGGCCAATCAGCTGGTGCCACCATGGCGATATGGCAGACTCTCTGCCACTACATTCATGAGGTATGCCTGATCACTTTTTCAGCCTTTATTTATTGTGTTTTTTAGTAGGTTTGGATCTTGGTTGGATCCACCAATGGGGGTGCGGGAGGTGTGACTAGACATGTAAATTGTAGATGTAGATCTGTGGTGCTTCCTTCATGGACGTTGGGAAGAGGTCAGTTATTGTTTTGACATTGTTTTGATCTTAAAATGCACAGATGCCATCATAAATGTGTGCGTACAATGCACACATATACCTCCTAAGGACAGTCTATAAGATACACAATTTGAACTTGAAAGCAAATTCCATGCAAATTGTATGTAGCTTTGAAAATGGCCATTCAGATGTATTTTATGCAAAATACAATTGGCTAAATTCCAACGTGCATTAAACTCACAGGCAAGACAGAATTATGTGCATTCTGTTGAGCATTTCCACTATCCACACACAGGAGGCATAAAGAGAGCACTAACATGTGCTTTCCTATTAACCTCAAGTGATAGTTGCATGCACTCTGGATACCAGGTGCTTATGTGAGTGTCAGACTAAAATTGATAAAGCTCACAGCATTCTTTAAACTTAATTCTAATTTAAATTTTGAACATTTTTGTCCTCAAACACAAAACACCAGAATAAATAAATAAAGAAAACCAATTCTAGAATCCAACAATTTAATTCCAAGCAGTTATAGTATGGGTAGACATACATAGCCTTGAGTTTCATAAACAGACACTTTAAAGGCCCATATGCAATTAACTTTTTCTCTTGAGTCATGTCCTAGGAGTACCTAAAAGTTGGGGAAAAAGTACTATTAAAATTATTTTGAGTATTTTCTTGCTTGGTAGCTGTTTAAAAGGCATTTTATGATAAGGTGTAAAAATATCATCCAGGAGAAAACTCAGGCCAAAAAGTGAATTGCATTTTGCCTGATTCAATTCTTTTTGGCCCATATGCAGTTAACTTTTTCTCCTAGGTGATGTTTTTTTCATCTTATCAACAACAATGCCTTTCAAGCCACTACCAAGCAAAAAAAATACTCAAATACTCAGATTAATGTTGACAGTACTTTTTTGCCTACTTTTTAGTACATTTTCAATTGCAGAGTGTTGAAAAGTTATTTTAAACACAAGATGAAAAATTATCTTCTAGGAGAAAATGTAGGAGGAAACTGAATTGGGTCAAGCCCTTAGTATGCATAAACATTACACTAGCTGCATACAAATAATACCTTGCACACTATGCTATTGAAAACATTTCAATTATAACCTACATATCTAATAGATAGGGCCATATGCATTTCATTTTTCTCCCAGGAGATAATTTTTCATCTTCAATTTAAATTAACTTTTTAGAGCTTTGCCATGGAAAAAGTACCAAAGGAAGGTAAAAAAAAGTACTGTCAAAATTATTTTAAGTATGTGTGTGCTTGCTGGGGGTGTAAAGGCATTTCACAAGTTGTGAAAATATCACCTAGGTGAAAAAGTGAATTGCACATGGGCCATAAACTCATGTTTCATGCAGTGAAAATCTTCAATCTCACTATGCAAAATATCTGTGCTTTTTAGGTAAAAAGCTAAAACAAAACTTCTTAAACCATGCACATAAAACAGAAGATATCTGTAGATAATACTTTCTAATATTTGCACTTACTGTATAGAGGATCTTCCCATCATGATACTAAACTAAACATATAGAATTAAACTATGGTAATGTATGCAAATGTGCTAATTTGACTTTGCAGTATTAATCGGTATGGATGACAAAATGTTTTAATCAGGCTTGTGGGAATAGGTTATGCTTTCTGCAATTATTATTGCACCATTATTACTCCACTTATTTTTTAGAATACAGTAGTAGGTACATAATACTTAGTTTGGATACATGCAACTAATATATGAGATTCTCCATAGATGACCTTACACATAAACCTGGCAAAGTATTTTTATTAAATGTATTCTTTAAGATATGCACACAATTTCTCGTTTAAAAACTATGTTAAATGTCCCCAGTGGCACTCTATCTGTTGACCGTTGTCTGATTAGATAAACTGCTAACTAATACTCAAGCGTCCCTACTGGTGACCCTGAAGATAATTGCTCATATAGCTATTTATTGATAAGTTTATATTGTAGTCAGATATTATCTTCAGTTTAAAAGCCATAGTATATTATGACTACAGGCTCTGCCATTGGCAATCCTCGCTGGACTTAGGAAATAATGATTGATGGTATCCAGGATCTTCTATAGACAACTCTGTGATAAGCCTTTTTCCAAATATCTTTAACTAAAATATATGCTTCCATATAACATTAACAGTTTTAACATTTGTAATGTTTTCAAAATCCTAATAACTATTTTTGGTGACGTAGATCAGGTTTGATACGACCTTTTCCTATGTAAAAAATATTTGCATTACCAGTATATTCTTTCATTTTGTATACTGTTATTCTACATATGTAGACAGTTACATACCTTTTATCCTGGCAATGGGCTTGATTCACTAAGACAAATAGCATGCCTTATCAAAGTTAACATGCCTTATCAGAGTAGCATAGCGAGCACTATGAACCTGCAGGGGCTCACGGCAGGACGAGTGGAGCTCTCGTCAATGTCAAATAGCAGGCATAAGTTTGCTATGCTACTCTGATGTGACTTACGAAGGAAAAAAAAATACCTAATATGTTATTCACTTACAAGAGCCAGCAAGTGTATTTTGAGCTAGTGATTATTGACAAACATAAGCGTCTTGTGAAACTGGTGTAGATATATATAAAAAAAAATGTCCACTATAATGGGACTGGTGCTTATAATGGTCAGTTGAGTACTTATAATCCATAGTGAAAGTTGCTGGAAGGTTAGTTAGTTAGTTAGTTAGTTAGTTAGTTAGTTAGTTAGTTAATTAGCAATTTTGTGACTGCAACATGCTGAAGTTGATTGCAAGCTTCATCCTTTTATCTTTACTCGCTATCATGCTTTTGAGTTTAATCTGCATTTTAATCTGCATTTGTAGGACTCATCTTGGTTGTGATGGGCCTCTCCACCCCCACAACATTCTATATTTTATTACATTTGATTGCTGGCATGTACATATAGCCCCTTAAATGTCCTGCCTTAAGCTCTACATTACTGTCAAACTTTCAACAGTTTTCTTTTTTCTAAAATGTTGTATCAATCATTCTGATGTCACATCTGTGGAAGCTCTAAAAGCTTTCTCTTAGTGACACTGCACCACTATTGCAATAAACCTTAGACATATGACTAACTTCAGAAAACTATGAGTTATAATAGTGCAACTTAACATTTTTATAATTCTTAATACACCTTGTGAAATTCATTAAGAAACTGTGTAAAGAAAATAGACTGAATATTAAATCAACTTGTCAAATAGTATTATTTCACTGACCACTGACATGCCTGTCACATCACAAATTATGTAATCCATCATGAAGGCAATGACAATACGCAATCAAAAAATCTCTTCCACAAGAGTAGTCTAAGAACATTTAGTTTCAGTTACCTAGGGCTTTGTTATAAGTTCAACTGCCTTACGAAAATCTCCATGTTGGTCTGACACTACCTGCAGAGAAAAAAAAATAAAAAAATAAAATGCCATAAAAAAACATATACTTCTGTGTTTTATTTTTCTTTTGCATAAAAGACGTTTAATTCATTATAAGAATATTTTAAAAAAAATCAAGATTCAAGAGACCGTAAGTAGAATGTAGCAAAATTATTTTTGTACTTTTTTCATTTTCAAAAATGCAAAAATATAACACTCACTTGATCCTCTTCAGGATCCTTCTCCTGAATCTTATTTTTTTAATATCCTTTTTACTAATGACGATGATTATTCGTGTGGTGGAACACCATTTAGGATGTTTAAAGAAGGACACTCTCATAGTGTTTACATAATCAATTGAATATACTTGGGGGAAAGTGCAATTTTTTTTGCATTTTTTCTTTCTATTTTTAAGATTACAAATGGAAGAGGAGACCATTGTTTTGATTCCAACTTTTTCATATTTGGAAGAGGATATGCAGTGTATACTGAGTAGTGTACAGGCCCACTGTCAATTTTTGTCCATTCTGGATGGTAACCTGTGTGATTTCCAGGAACTGGTGAAAGTCAAGAAATATATTATTGATTTGGAGCGGCACGGCCAGACAATGGCTGGATAATACAATGCTTCAAGAATCCAAAGGGGAGCTAGATCTTAAGTCAGACTCGCTATTTTAATGAGGTAACCACATTTCTACAGAGATTTGAGGGCATATTTGAATAAATCTTCTTTTGACATTATCCTGATGTATGTTGAGTGGATTTATGAAAAAAAATGGCCTTGACTGAGGCTTGTTATCATTTCTCCACAGTAATATAGGTGAAGAAGAATGTAAAGCAATGTCTGATTTGAAGAGTAATCAATCCATTGTGGATGGATCCATCAGCTGACAAAGATGGTGCAGTTGCTGTGATGAACAATAGGGATGGGACAAATTCACAATTTCTTTTAATCCAAATATGAATCCGAATCTAAAAAGGTTCTCGAATATCTCAAACCTTTTGAGTCCCGAATCTACCGAATCCTGCACATAAGAATTGTGCAATCTGTGGTATAGTTGACCGCAGTATAGGTACCCAGGCATAGGTGCCCACATTATACGTAGCAAGGTAAAGGGGCCTTCAGTGTAGGTAGCAGGGTATATGTGCCTTCAGTATAGGTAGCAGGGCATAGGGGCCTTCAGTATAGGTAGCAAGGTATATGAGCCACATTATAGGTAGCTAGGTATATGTGCCTTTGGTATAGATAGCAGGGCATAGGAACCTTTAGTATAGGTAGCAGGGTATATGTGCCTACAGTATATGTAGCAAGATGTATGAGCCTCAGTATAGGTAGCAGGGTATAGGGGACTTCAGTATAGGTAGCAAGGTATATGTGCCTTTATTATAGGTAGCAGGACATAGGGACCTTCAGTATAGGTAGCAGGGTATATGTGCCTTCAGTATAGGTATCAAGGTATATGAGCCTTCAGTATAGGTAGCAAAGTATATGTGCCTTTAGTATAGGTAGCAGGGCATAGGGACCTTCAGTATAGGTAGCAAGGTATATGTGCCTTCAGTTTAGGTGGCAGAGCATAGGGGCCTTCAGTATAGGTAGCAAGGTGTGTGAGCCTCAGTATAGGTAGCTAGGTATATGTGCCTTTAGTATAGGTAGCAGGGTATAGAAGCCTTCAGTATAGTTATCCCCATGCTCCCCCATCCCCTTCATGGTCTCCTCCGTTTGCCCCCCTGCATAAATAAGTACCCGCTCACCTCCTGGAGCGCAGAGCGGCAGACCTCTCCCTTACTTCCCTGTTCCCCTAGTGGCCGGACCGGCTTTTACTGATGACGCATTAGTAAAACCCGGTCACTAGGGAGAACAGGAAAGCCAGCGTGAGGTCTGCTGCTCCGCTCTGGATAGGTGAGTGGATACTTTTAACTATGCGGGGGGACCGGCGGATGCACGGGGACGCAGCGGCGGGATTCAGCAGATTTCGAAGAGAAGTAAATGGCATCAGGATCCACTAATCCCAAATATTTCCCAATATTCAAGGGATTTGTGGATTCGCCGGATTTGTCGTCCCATCCCTAGTGATTATATTCATGAGATATTGAGACAACTAGGAGATGAGGCAGTTTATTGTAGGTTGGATTCTGATCTTACATAAATAAAAACAATAACAACAAACAGCGCTCTCAAAAAAAAAAACAACTAAATCATATAAACAATGTTGCTGGAGTCTACAAGTTCTTTTTGTGTTGAATTTTTTGTAGTTGAATTAATAAAAAAAGCAGTGCTTTAGACTGTAAAAGCCACCAGTTGCTTAACCACTTCAGTGCAGTAATGATCTTGATCTGCTATTTACGATTAAGCAAAATTTTGTTTAAAATTTCGGAATTACGCCTATATGTAATTACACATTTTCAACAAACAATTTTGGTAGCAACAGCATGTATGGGGGATTTGCTATTAACCGCTAAAAACACAAAATTATGTGGAAATACCAATGTTTACAATTACCGTACATACAAAATTAATTATGTTTCCTGAAATTTTTCATTATAATTATGATGCTTAATTGCGAATTATGATGCATAATTATGCATAGGCCTAATTTCTGCTCATTACTACTTCAGACTTCTTACTACCATAACAATTGAAAGCTTATGAGATGTTGCTAACTCAAATTATAAGGTTACAACAATTTCTCAAATCATAGCATCCTTTCTTGATTTCAAGTAGCCAGTGCCAGGGCAGAGGTCACAATCACTACTTTATTGTTGCCAAGACTCTCATCAGACCAAGTGTATTATTCTTGTTTAGCAAATCAACATGTCCTCATAAGGTACATAAACATCCATCCAGTGGTAGCAGGAAAAGAGGGTGATGGCTGAGGACGGACGAAAAAGGGCGCTGTAATAGACTTTAATGCAAATGTATGTATGCTATGTGTAAAAGGGTGTTTCTGCAGAGGGAGTGGTTAGAGTTAGGCACCACCAGGGGGAGTGGTTAGGGTTAGGCACCACCCCGGCGGCGGCTAGTTTAGGTAACAGCGGGAGGTGGGGTGGTGGTTAGGGTTAGGCACCACCGGGGGGGGGGGGTTAGGGTTAGGCACCACTGGGGGGGTGGTTAGGGTTAGGTTCCACCAGGGGAGTGGTTATTTTAGGCACCACCAGGGGAAGGTTCTGTGTGAGGGTAGGGTTGGGTTAAGCTGTATTGTTGAATTACGTAACGATATTTAACATTAATATCTTTTTGTTAGTATTTCTTGTCTGTTTTTACAATGGTATTTATCATTAACAAAGCTTAACAACGATGTTTATCATTATCAGATTTCCTTAATAACCAGTGCCATTTCGTTATCAAATCTGGCCCTTTTTTCACGGTGCCCTTTTTTGGTGCATGCCATCCAGTAAGCAAAGCAAGTAAACTCCTCTAAGTGTAAACCACTTTAATATTCTTGAATGCATATAATCCAATAAAACAAATAGAAGAGGTAAAAATAATCACTTACATCTGGAGACCTGTGGCCATGGGTACCCTGTTAGTAGATTGTGCGTGATAAATTAGATCTGGTGCTGCTAGTCTCCTATCTGGCCGGTTACACTGTATAGCGTCCTCAGAGAACATGGATTCTGACCCTATCTATGTGCTTTTGTCTTTGAGTTAAAAGATGTTTTGGGTGACACATTGAAAGCTGATGAAAGTCAATTGATTTAGTGTAATCCATTAGTAATTAGTAAATTTCATGTAATTACACAAAATTTCTCTTAATTTTGTATCAACTTTAGTGGTTATTAGCAAAGCCCCCAGCACATGCTATCATCACCAAAATGGCTCCATATGTTAATAGTGGGAACAAGTAAGGAAAAAAATTCAAAAAGACCTTGAAGGTTTTTTTTAATACATTTTAAAAATGGATGTGATCTCTGCACTTTGATTGGCCCAATAGGTTGCCTGTCACTTGGGGCCCCAGGTACAAGACTTTTATATTGCCAGCTCCAACCCATCTTTAAAACAATGATAGTTACAACTATTAACTTGTGTAGAGTCTTAAGGTAGCCATAGATTTGTAGACTTGATGGGCAATCGACCAACAGATTCGATAATTATTATTATTATTAAAACCCCCAGCTGCTGTCCCACCAAATGTTTTATGCCCCTCACCACCGTTAGTTGGCCCTGTGATTTTATTGCCTTGTCTGTGGATTTTCAAATAAACATTTCAGCCTTTTTTTACCTCAACCTGTTCTGGTTTGCGGATCCTTTTTGCACTTCACCTTTAATAAGGAGACCCCCAGAGCTCCCCGTCGGGTCGCCGCACACTGTAAAAGCCCCCACGCAGCTCTGCATTGCTTCCCGGAGACATGATAAGGGTAATTGGATTTCGTGGTAAGAACTCGCTGGGCGATTATATCGCCCAAGCGAGTTCTTTTCTGCCTGGGCGGGGGGGTCTAAAGCTAGTAGTAAGATTAGGCGATGCCCACATCGCCTAAGTTAAGAACTCGCCAATGCTTAGCGGTGGCGAGTTCAGCAATAGAATATGGCCCTAAGGGTGAGAAGTCAATTTCACTAAAATCCATTACTTGGAGAAATATGCCTGTCACAAACAAATACAAAAAAAACTGAAGAAATCCCACTGTGCTCTACTACAAAATGGATGCTAGTCGGTAAAAAATGCCTGAATGTCTTTTAACCAGACACCAATAATTTTAACCAGAACCTCAGTGTAAACTTTGCATAGATAAGCTTACAACCAAAAAAAAAAAACTGAGCTAAAGATTATCTCAGTATCTCTTCTCTGCTTACAGTCACACTGCTACCTATTACCTATCTGCCATGCTGGCTCACCCTTAACAATTGAAATTAGTGATCAAAAGACAATCTAGTCAACTGTGCAAGCAGCATTGTAACTGAGAAGCTTCCCAACAACATGAAACACAGCATTAACAGTATTAACCTTTTCTCTAACTATACTGCAAAAAATTACCTATTAATTACACATCTAACTACACTGCAAATCATTGTTTATACCTGTAATGTATTATGCGTAGCTAATCTTTTTGAAGCAGAGGGAATGTTTTGTGTATAATTTCACATTAAATAGTGCAAAGACAGAAGAACCATGTATAGAAACACACATGGCTGAGGCTAAATATTGCATCTCTCTGAGCTGTTATATGCTCACGAAGAGGAGAAACAACACTTCATACATTACTCAGATTGCAACTGCATAGGAAAATTATATAGTTATTGAATGCAGTACACAGTGTGAAATTGATTAGTGTGCAATGACACAAATCATACCGTGAATTCTAAGATAAGCAGCAAAAATAATAAACAGACCCTTGCTAGCTGATCACATGATCAGATTGATTGCATACTTCTCCTCGATTTCCCTTGTAGCTGAAATTGATTGACTTTGTGTAAGATCCTAAAGCTTCCAGTTTTGCTTTACTGTTTGTATAACTTTGTTGTCTAATTAGAATTAAAGGGAATGTATAGCTTTTTTTCTATTTGCTTATTAATTTTAGTTGCAAACATATTTGTTTTATTTATCCAATGAAATATGCTTTATTGTTAGTATAACTTTGTTGTCTAATTAGAATTAAAGGGACTGAGTAACATTTTTTTTCTATTTGCTTATTAAGTTTAGTTACAAACATATTTGTTTTATTTATTCCATGAAAATAGTATATTTGTTTAAATCATGACCTGCTGGTGGAACTGAAGAGTTTCCTTTGTATACTGAAGATTGGCTACAGTGCAGACCACATGTGTTGAGTAAAGATTAATGTGCATAATCGGGTGTTGAGGATGGCACATCTCACTGTTAACTTATTCCTGGCAATGTAGGCTCCGTTTCTGGGTAAGTGCATGCTTGTAATATTTAGGAGGATCCCTTGCCATTTTTTTAAACGATTTTATGAAAGGACCACTATCACGAAAAATTGTCAATTTTAAAATACATGAAAACACATAAATAAAAAGTAAATTTCTCCAAGAGTAAAATGTACTATAAACTACTTTTCTCCTATGTTGCTGTCACTTACACTAGATAGTAGAACTCTGACAGAACCAATAGGTTTTGGACTGGCCCGTCTCCTCATAGGGGATTCTCAGGGTTTTCTTTATTTTCAAAAGCACTAAGTGAATGGCAGTTGTTCAGTCCAACTGCCAGAATAGTATGTAAACTGGAAGGTTGGGTGGCCTACATTTTTGTATAGATCATTTCCAGGGAGTGATTTGGTAATGAAAAATAAAATGAAATACTTAGAATCCCCCATGAAGAAAACCTGGAAGAAACATACTTCTCATTTGTATGTGTTTACATGGATTTACAATTTTACAAAGTTACTTGTTTTTTATAATTTTTACACAAGCTTTTAGACCCTAAATCTGGAAATATTCATAAAGCCAGGGAGGTTAAGTACTTGTGATTGCATCGGACAGAGTGACAAACAAAACCCCAAAGCTACAAAAATTCCACACTATCAATCCGCGTAACAGTTTCTTCTCTATGTGATATATGGGACTAGAATTATAAGCTCTAATCAGAGAAGTTATGAGTTATATATGTTTCCTCCAGGGGCAAAGGTCAACTGCCTGAAGGAGTAGATTGAATACAGATTCTATTCAACAGTATAAGATCAGACATTCTCCTAGAATGGAAACATGTAATAAAATACCACTGCAGGTATTTATGATGGATAGATTGACTTGCAGGAAATGCCATATGTAATAAGAGGGCTAATAATAATCACACAAAGCTTTGGTTACTGGTATAGTAATCATGTCAAATACAAGGACAGTTTATTGTTCTTGGAAAGGCATCACAACTGATTTTATCCTAAGTTGTAAAAACGTATTATCAACACAAACCATAAACAACAACTACAACAGTCACATCAGTAACACATAATAAGGTGCATACTCTGTACATTTACTACAATAATGGTCTACATCCATGGTCTGACCCAGTAGCATCACTAAGGGGGTGCGGTAGTTGCGGACCACACCAGGTGTCACCAGCAGAGGGGGTGACAAAAAAGCTCCAGGCTAAGTTAGAATGGAGTCGGCTATGTAAATACTGACCAGGCTAGTACATGATGTACTTCTCGCTCCTGCTTTTCTCCCATCTGACTGCTCTGTGTTCAGCTGATAATGGAGTTCAGAGGCCACCAGGGCCAAATGGTGATCATCTTAACTTCTCCCTATAACAAGCAACGTTACTACCTGGTGAGGTTGAAGGTTCATGGGGTAAAAGGGGGTGACACCATCAGTTTCCGCACCGGGTGACACCAACTCTACTGACGCCTCTGGTCTGACCCCTGATTAGATCATAAGCCTTCTCTCTACTTACTGTGTTGAGTTTACATTGCTGGTTTGAGATTACATTGCTGGTTTATTTCTAGCTCTAAACCTCCTTTCATTTTGCATATTATAATTGACAGAGTAAAATAATTCAGATGTAGATGGAGAGCCTATTGAACCCCAATAAGATAATATCTGCTGTCTTGTGGCTAGGGATGCACATTAAGATTCAGAGGTATTTAAATTTCTGCATTTCCGATTGGATTACAGTAGAAATCCGATTTACTGCAGCTCGGTAATTTTATCCCAGTCACAGAACTCGGAAGCATTGGACCAATTAATAAATGTGAATTTTTCGGTGAAGGACCGATCACAAGATTCAGATACTACTGAGTATTATGGAGTCTAGTGATTGGCCTAGAATTTACAGCTCAAGAAAAAGCAAAGTTCGCTCAAATAACCAGAGTTCTCTGTTACCTGCTTTGTGACGATTTCCCCCCACTAAAATCAACACAGGGATGTCAGGTGGGCACATCATCCACCTCCTCTACTAAAGTATCGCTACTAGCAGAAGTTCATACATATCTCCCACTCTTGGTCAAGGTGGGTGGGATCTTATGGATGCCTGGATAAATCTACTGTCACCATATCAAGCACTTAAATTACAGGGCCACAGCCACCAACATTGGCTTTAACAACTGGCACATGATTTTCTAGGTTCCTAGATAATCATGTGACTCGATAGTGTACGGTTAATGGGTTTGCCTCTAACACATGGGACCAGAATTCAAATCTTAGCTCCTCCTGCTCAGTGAACCAGCACCTATTCAGTAAGAAGACTTTAGGCAAGACTCCCAACACTGCTACTACCTGTAAAGCGCACCCTACTGACTGCAGCTCTGATGTTTTGAGTCAGGAAAAAAGCGTGATATAAAAGTTATGTGTCTTGTCTTTATTGATAGTTATGATGATGATAAGTTATGCCTGGGTAGTGGTGACATCATACAGCTTTGAGGGAACAGGTTTGACAGCTACCCACGATTGGCACAGCATGCCATTCAAACTCTTTCTTGCCTGGCATTCAATGTTCTGTCAAAATGAACCTTTAGTGCTGTGGGTTGTGTGGTTCTAAGCAATTGATCATGACTTTCAGAAGATAATGTCAATCTCCTCACTAAAAAAAAAGGAACGAGAGGTTGGTCACTTGCAACAATCAGCCAACCACAACTGATATCAAAGATTGATGCCAGAAAGATGATAGTTCATGCTGCTTCTTTTAACCCAGACTGTTGCTTACACCCACTACAACTAGCACACTCTCAGCTCCTGCTGCCTTGGCTTAATGTTTCTGCTAGTTAGTGTCAGATCTTTGGGTATCATCCACATCATTCTTCAAGCTAGCAATTCGGTCTCAATTAATGTTGCTCCTTTTAACCCAGACTGTTGCTGACATCCACCACAACCACTTCACTCTTAGCTAATGCTGCCTAGGCCTAATGTTCCCGCTATTTAGTGTCAGTGTTTTCCGTGGTTTTCATGTAATCGTTATGTTGCAAAGTAGCAATCTGTGTGTGTAGCATGCAAAATTAAATTTTTGAAAGTGTGAATGACAATTTTTGCTCAGACATGTATTAGATCTACGTTAGTGGGCTGTTTTCCATAACCATGATTTTGGAACTAACCTGCCTTGATCTGTTGGGTGTACAGCGCAATGGTGATATATTTGCATTTTAATTTATTTTGAATGGCAGAAAAATCGCTATGACAATTTCCTGCACCCTAAATATTCACATAACAAATGCTTTGCATGCAAATGCAACCCAAGTATAAAATAAATGTGTATTTCCATGGATTGGGGTAAGGTGAGGAAAGGTTGTTCTGTGTGTTCCACTCTGCTATACATGACACACACACACACACACACACACGCGTACACACACACACACACACACACACACACACGTACACACGTACACACACACACACGTACACACACACACTTTGTTGTTTTAGTCTTTATCTTTGCCCATATTATCTTAGAACATTTAAAATATTCAATTAGAGGCTTAAGATGCTTAGTTTAATTCAAATTAATCTTCCAAAAACCATTAAATCACAAATTCTAAATGCTATCAAATGCATGTCACTAGCAGAGATTCACATTTTAATCTTTAACCATTCTGCTGTTGTAATGAATGCAAATCTCTGAAGGAATGAAATATGATTCTGAATCAACTACAGCAAATGATGTCACTCTGACCAGAGTTTATCTCTTCAATTTCCCCTTCGGTAAGGCTAAATATTTCACAGTTTAAATAGAATAGCATAACTTGTGGGGGCTTGTTATTAGCTGTGTGTTTATCTAGATGTAGCACACAGAATAAAAAGGAAAGGGTCTAGCTTTCCACATTAAAAGAACATGTTTTTCTTGCCTGTATTATATTTCTTCCATTGTGAAATATTCTTATGAAAGCTTAATGAATTCATTTCACATTTGGTTGATCCTTTGACATATTTTTTGTTAAATTTAACACTCTTCTAAAACAAAACAAAAAATAATTTCCATTGTTCATAATGTATAGTTTACTAGATATATTTACTACTATTATATTTATGATAAAAAATTACGGCTATAAAAGGCATCTAAATAGTTAAAAGATAGAAGACCGAGAGCCCAATATGGTGTAGTATGTATTAATAGGGGGTGGGATGTATTATGAAATGCAAGTAATATACTCACAAACCAGGGTTGCCTCCAAAGCAACCACTGCTCAGGCAGGTGGGGAGAACAAGCCTGTCCCCACTCAGGATTAAGACGTCGCTCTCCATGGATAGAGGGAATGTGTAGGGTAGATCACCCTTCCATCAAGGGTGGACTTCTGGATGCGCAAAGGTGTACAGAGGCGCCGAAAGGATAAAAATATATAAAAAGTTTAAAATTGTTCTGGTTGCGGTGGTGGACCAATCAACCATAAACAGACAACAGAGCTGTCGATTTTCAAAACATATATATAGTTTATTCAATTGCTCCCAGTAGAGAGTCGCAACGCGTTTCGCGGGCAAGGACCCGCTTCTTCAGGCAATAAAGGGCAGGAGCAATACACAGCGTGTAGTCTAGACGATGCTTGGCACCTCACAGAGGTGCATCTAAATAGTTGATCATCAGCAAGTGTGGCCACCTCTAAAAACGCCAAAATGTGGGCAGTTTAGTGGTCTGGACCATTTGTGTGTGTGTTAAGAATTACAACAACCTTTTCCATTCAAATGGCAAGCACAATGGCTATCATTCATAAAGCATTTCCGCATGCGGAAATGCTTAAAACAGCTGTCTTTACCGACCACTCGGCAAAGTCAGCATTCATAAAGCCTCTTTCCGCATGGAAAAATGACACTACCGAGCAGAGTGATAAATCACCGCCTTGTGCGGTGATTATCGGTACAAATGTAGCAAAATGTTTATTCATGAAGATCACCGCAAGCGGTGTGAGGTCGGGAAGTACCGCTCACTCTGATGTGGCGATACCAATGTAAGTGAATGGAGACACACAGACCTCCCAGGCAGCTGCAGCAGAGCGGAACACGGAGAAATGTATCAACTCGGCAGCTTCCGTGTCTCCGCAAGCCTACCGCCTGCCTACCGCCAGCTTAGTTCGGGGAATCTCCGCACTGCTTCCGCACATGGATACATCTTCATGAATGTCCACCCAGAAGTCTAAAAATCCACCAGCGGTGTTTTCCCGCACTGATTCTGTTTACCGACAGCCTGTTCATGAATGATAGCCAATGTATCAGATATTTAAATATTAGAGCACCTTCTCACCTACCAAACTTATATTCATTAAATTATACCCTCCTACTTCAGAAAACTTTAAATCGAAGTGAGAAATTCTAGCACAGACTATCGGAACTTGGGTGTAACGATTGGTGTCAGCAAGCACCGCTATTCTGATTATTGGTGATCTGCAGTATCACCAATAATACAGATGCTATACCTGATTATATGGTGATCAGCAGAATCACCAATAATGCAAGTATAGCGTGACACGATACAATCGTATGCAAGAGGGTGCTGGGTACAAAAGAGTATCTCTATAGGGCATAAAGGTACAACCTCCAGCAAGCTGGAACAGCAGACAACAATAATAATATACAGTGTAAATTCAAGTCTGTGGAAATATCCACCACACCGTAATTCCTCAGAAGTGTGGTTACCTCTGAATGGGAACCCTGTGTGTGAGATCCTCCAAAGGATGGAGTGGAGGAGTCTCGGCCTCTAGCAGCAAGGGTTTGCTAGTGGCGGTCGTCTCAAAGAGGCAAGCCTCTGATAGAGCCCTACAGTGGGAGAGGTTCCACTGAAGGGAGAAAGCTCAGACAAAATGAGGTTCGGCAACAGATCAGGCGGCAGCAGTACAGAAACGTGAGACAAGAGAATAGTCGGAAACCAAGCCAATAGTCGATAACGGTACGGACTGGCGAATTACAAAATCAGGAAGCAGAAGAGTAGACAAGACAGGCACAGAATCATACACGATAAATCAAACAGTATAATATGTGTATATATTGGCGATAAACCAATATATAACACAATATCAGAGACAAGGCTGACTAGGTCTGAGTGCTGACACAGGGTATCGCAAACACAGACGAAGTGTGCCTGAAAAGCACTTATATACTGCCTGGGAGAGAAGTCTCCACCCCAGGCAGCAACCAATCAGAGCAGGCTAAAATGTCAGCTGATCTCCAGGTCAGCTGACACGCTTTCTAAGAGTATAAAGGCGTGTCTGTCGTCCGCGCCCGCCCCCTAGAAGCAAGATGGCAGAGTCCTGGTGAGCAGCATGCTGGTGAGTTTGGAGCAGAGTGCTTGGACGGGTTTGCGCAGCAGATGCGGACGAATTTCCGCATCCCGCATTGGAAAGTCCGGTTGCCAGATTGGATGCGACCATATTTCCGCAATCCATCCGGCGTTGCGGATTTTTCATTACATTGGGAAAAGTCATAGGTGCCGTTACAAATTGCCGCTATAGTGTAAAATTTGGGCAACTGATATATATAGCGGGCACTCGCTAATAATTTCACACTATTGCTGCAATTTATAATGACTTTTATGGCAGTGTCCCAACATTATTGTAATTGAAGTGGATTGGTGGCAGGGGTTGGTAAATGTTAGGTGTGGGGGAGCTGTTAAGGTTAGCCATGGGGGTGTTTTTAAGGGTTAAGCACTGGAGGGATGGTTAAGGTTAGGCATCAGTAAGGAAGGATTCTGTGTGAGAATAATGTTATATTAAGTTGTAGTAAAATATCGGTAATATTAATCAATATTTTACTATGGTAATGTACATTTTAAAAACTTAGAAATCCGGTAACGTTTACCAATTACTAGCCGAAATTGGATGGCCAGATTTCCACGTGCCCATTTTTTATGCACGGCTTTGAATAAAATTTAATTGATTGTTTTCATAGCAGAGTTGCAAGCAATGGGTAGAATTTGAAAACAATTTGACCACATTAGATGTAAGATCTTTCCTGTGGACTGTTTGATCCTTGAAAAGGGTGACTACCTACCATTGAGAGTCTGACTTGTGTTGGAGGTGTTAGATTTATCCTGGAAATCCTTTGCACTCTTCACCATCCCTGGCCATTTCACTTTAATTTTTGACACCCCTGCATTCCCTGTTGGACTATAATATCTATGTTTCTAGGTTCTTTCAAAGAGTTATTGAATTCACATATGCCATATTATTCATGAGGGTAATCTTAAAGCACCGCAGAACCTCATGGCACAACCTATATGATCTGATCTGATTGACTTGCAAATGACCAATTAAACCAATGCTCTTTCGCCTCCATTAAATATTCAGAGAAGTAAAACTCTAAAATGGAGTCTGACCTTCAAAGGACTTTCTCAGCAAAAGACTGGTTAGAGGCATTTATACTAACTCATAAACTCCCTTATAGACCAAAAATCAAAAGAGGAACTACAGGGATCTTACTAGATGGTTCCAAAGCCCCTGCACTAAATACATTTTTACCTAACTCTGTGACCAGACCACCCACTGGAGATGTGGACAGCCTACTGGAGACAACGTTCATATGTGGTGGAGCTGCCCCAAACTATATATTTTTTCCGTGATGCAGCATTTCATCTATATGAAAATTTATCTATGCAGCATATCACATTCACCGGAGCTTGCATTACTTTCTATGATTCCAGAACCAAATTTTTTTTAAAAATTCTCCTCGGATATATTCTGTCTACTGTAGCCATACATCTAGCAATGAAGGGCAGATTCGACCAAGATACAGATTCGATTAGAGAGAGATCTGTTGGCTGCCCATAGCCCGCAGGCCGATTCCCAACCAATTTCATACTGAAATTGATTCGGAATCCTCCTTGGGACACCGCATCTGCTGCCTCGCCGGCATCACACACATATCCGCTTTACTCCGGCAACCATGTGGGGCATGTGTATGGATGAAGGACAGCGCCTGGACCCAACCTAAGACAAGTGGTGGTCAAGACAGGTAATGTA
Source organism: Hyperolius riggenbachi (assembly GCF_040937935.1). Taxonomy (NCBI): domain Eukaryota; kingdom Metazoa; phylum Chordata; class Amphibia; order Anura; family Hyperoliidae; genus Hyperolius; species Hyperolius riggenbachi. Next base: position 191,069,384 of record NC_090647.1, on the reverse strand, counting down.
TAGTGCACTGGGCACCAGGGGGATACATTGCACATTAGGGGAAGACAGTGTTGGGGTTTTTTTTGCGTTCATCGCTTATATTGCACTCATTGGTATTATAACAACAGAAGAGCTTGTTCTATCTGCACAACACAGGGTTAACAAATTAATCCAACAATGACTAATAGGACTAGACTATAGCAAGTGCATTTCGGTCCATTTGATTATGTATTGATATACGGTCCTGACTTACAACCCACAGTCCTTTTATATCCCACATTTGAAGGTTATTTGCTCATTTGTTATTATTTCTATCACTTTATAGTTTCTAATTGAGATAACAGACAGGGAAGCCATTCAGGGGGAGCTGGGTCATTTATTTGACCTATTATATTGTTATGTATATCCTCTTGATTATATATGTTTCTTTCTTTTCTTAGTAACTCTTCATAATGTAGAATAATTATGGATTCTGCATTACACACAAGACTACTCCTTTTTACCAACATATGAAATAAACTTTTCTCTTTAATGTAATTTATGACACACTAAGATACAGTAAATACCATCTGTAAGCCTTGCTTCCAAGTCTGTATATATTGTATAATTGTATCATTCATATATTGTAAGAATATAATTGTAATTATTAATTCTTAATTGGTGTTATCATTGATAGAACAATGTGCTTTGGACAGACAACACCAAAGTGGATATGTTTGTTCATAAAACACAGCCCCACTTTTGACAAAAGGCAAATGCAGTCTATTCCACTAATATCTCATATCTGCATGGTGGTGGAGGGTTGATAAGTTTGCTCATGTTGCAGCAAAAGCCACAATCACAATGACAAATATACAACAGAATAGCTCAAAATGAAAATAATCCAAGCGTTACAATGGTCTGGTTAAAGTCCAAACCTCAACAAAACTGAAATGCTGTGGTGCGACTAAACATATACAAACTTTATTGAGATAAAGCATTGTTGTAAAGAAGGGTGAAGCAAATTTATGGGAGAGAATGATAATGCTAAACAAAACTAATTTTCATTACATTATGGCTGCAAAAAGTGGTTTTACGGGCTATTGAATTATTGGGTATATTTAGTTATCCAAACATGGCTTCTCCATTGTGGCTTAATTTTTTTTTTAAATAAATGCAGCCATAACAAAATCTGTTGTGTGTGGTTTTACATCTGAGTTCAGATTTGTACATTTATAGAACCGGCTAAGGACCAGATGATTTTTAATGTGTCCTAATACATAATACTTTCGAAGTGAAAGACAATAGTTTCATTAGTTATGATCAAAATTAAACATAATTCTCTCTTTGCAGAACTTAAAGGACCTCTGTTGCGAAAATCTTAGAATTGTAAATACATGTAAACATATACAAATAAGAAGTATGTTTCTTCCAGAGTAAAATGAGCCATACATTACTTTTCTCCTATGCTGCTGTCACTTACAGTAAGTAGTAGAAATCTGACATTACTGACATATTTTGGACTAGCCCATCTTCAATTGGGGGTGTTCTCAGGGTTTTCTTTGTTTTTAAAAGCACTTAGTGAATAGCAGTTGCTCCATCCAACTGCCAAAATAGTGTACAGCGAGCAGGGAGGCTGGCCAGAATTTTTGTATTAATCTTTTTCAGGGAATGTCTTTATAAAGAATAAAGGCCATGCTGAGAATCCCCTATGGAGAGATGGACTAGCCCAAAATCTGTCTGTAATGTCAGATTTCTAATACTTACTGTAAGTGACAGCAACATAGGAGAAAGGTAATTTATGGCTCATTTTACTCTGGAAGAAATGAACTTCTTATTTGTATGTGTTTTACATTTTAAGATTTTCGTGACAGTTCCTCTTTAAGTACATTGATTTGTACATGTTTCAAGTCGTGTTTTTGAACTACCCCTGAAGAGTTATATGAAACAAATCACTTCAACATTTATTGCAAGAGGTACTAGTGAAGAAGGCATTCTTCTTTTCTTTAACCCCTTAGACTTTCATGGATGTCTATAGGTGTTTGCCAATGTTCTCCTTCATATGACAGGGATGTCTTTAGACTGTTTTTGCTATCCTACTCTCACCTGCTGCCAACATCTTTAGGGATTTTTTTGTCTCCACATACTCCTATGCCATGGACATCTAAAGGCATTTAGTACAAAGTCTTAAGTCAGTGCCAACTTTTAACTTGACTGGAAATATGCAAATTATTCTGAGTGGATTTGCATAATTCTAAGAATTATGCAACTGTTACTGCAAATCTATGCAGCTTGAAAATGGACCAATCAATCTAATGCTTTCACTATTTAAAGACAAAAGTCATCCACTGCACAACAGGTGGTTGGTATTCCTGTGTCTCCTAAGATGTGATAGCCAATTCAGGCTATGATCATAGAAGAGCATCAATCATAGCAAAACAAATGTTTTTAATGTAGGATTACACATCAGAAGTGCACTCACTACTGTAGAGCAGTATACAGCATATAAAAGCATGTGTGGTAATCCAGCCAGGGGTCCTGCAGCGTCCCACAGCTACAAACCATCCAATCCTCCTATGCTGTCTCTGGTACCACCGTGTGCCTCCACAATCAAGATTAAAACACACTTCTGGTTAGCTCTGCACAATGCGTTTCATCATCAGTCAGACTCTTCTCCGGTGGCCACCAGAGCTAGCATTGTTTGGCTATTTGCTCTTCTATTTGAGGTGATTTCCTGGCCAGTTGCAAGATTGTGACCTAGCTTTTGATGGATGTTATGCAACGTCTTAGTTTAATGATATCTGATGAGCTGTGTGTGTGTGTGTGTGTGTGTGTGTGTGTGTGTGTGTGTGTGTGTGTGTGTGTGTGTGTGTGTGTGTGTGTGTGTGTGTGTGTGTGTGTGTGTGTTTAAAGGACTTACGAGGCCAAGTCCATGAAAAAAAATAAAAAAAAGTTAGCTACCTTGCTCAGCTTGTAAGGCACGGAGGACACCGTCCGCGCCCTCCGTGCCGTTCCGCCTGGTCCCCGCCGCTGCACAGCCCCCCGAACGGTCCCCGACCGCGCGGCCCGGGTCGGGCTCCTTAGCCTGTACCAAGATGGCCGGCGGAGCTGGCCGCGGCTGCGCAGTCCGCATAGCCGCGAGTGCGGCTGCGCAGCTCTAAGGCCAACCCCCCGATCCACGCTACTGTTGCATGGATCGGGGGGTTGGCCTTAGAGCTGCGCAGCCGCACTGGCGGCTATGCGGACTGCGCAGCCGCGGCCAGCTCCGCCGGCCATCTTGGTACAGGCTGGGGAGCCCGACCCGGGGACCGTTCGGGGGGGCTGTGCAGCGGCGGGGACCAGGCGGAACGGCACGGAGGGCGCGGACGGCGTCCTCCGTGCCTTACAAGCTGAGCAAGGTAGCTAACTTTTTTTTTATTTTTTTTCATGGACTTGGCCTCGTAAGCTGAGGCATGTATAGCAGAGTGGAACACACAGAACAACCTTTCCTCACCTTGGAAATGCACATTTATTTTATACTTGGGTTGCATTTGCATGCAAAGCATTTGTTCCGTGAATATTTAGGGTGCAGGAAATTGTCATAGCGATTTTTCTGCCATTCAAAATAAATTAAAATGCAAATATATCACCATTGCGCTGTACACCCAACAGATCAAGGCAGGATAGTGACAAAATCATGGTTATGGAAAACTGCCCACTTACGTAGATCTAATACATGTCTGAGCAAGGGTCAGACTCTTCTCCGGGGGCCACCAGAGCTAGCATGGTTTGGCAACTTGCTCTTCTATTTGAGGTGATTTCCTGGCCAGTTGCAAGATTGTGACCTAGCTTTTGATGGATGTTATGCAAAGTCTTAGTTTAATGATATCTGATGAGGTGTGTGTGTGTGTGTGTGTGTGTGTGTGTGTGTGTGTGTGTGTGTGTGTGTGTTGTGGTACATGGAGTGATTGCACTCACCAGACACAGGGATTGTGGATTGTGTTGATACTTTGTGACACTGGAATGGTGGAATTCTGGTGGTATTGTGCTACTGAGATAATGCACCATTGTTAACCTGTTTCACATGATTACCAACCACATGTTACGCAGTGGATAACTTTTGTGTTTAAATTGTGGTATTTGGTATTACACTACATGTGGTATGTGGTATTTGGTATTATACTACAGCACATGTGGTATGTGGTATTTGGTATTATACTACAGCACACCCACAATTAACCACTTTATGTTTAGATTAAAAACTGCAGCAGAAAGTGATTGGAGGATTAGAGCTGCCATAGGTTAGCACTGCTTGAATTTGTATCAAATGGTTTCACTGCAAGATTTGGTTGGTCAATTTACAAATATTTATAATGATTAGCATCATTCTATATCATTATCATTAGCATAATTCTCCATCATCTCAAAATTATTTGCACCTCAATGACAATCCCTATTGTGTAATGTGGACTTTGGTCCATGTACATTTTGGCATGACATTAAATACAATTTAACATAGCTGGCACTGGCATGTACTTTTTTTATATATATAATAATTGCTGTCAGTCTAGCATTAATAGTCTTTTTATAATAGTTTAACATTGCATATAACACCATTAAACAAGAAAACAACTTAAAACAATAGCAACATTGCCCATTGTTTTCCATTGTACAGGTTTGCAATCCTTCTGCCATAATAGTAATGCACATCAGTATAGAGATACATTGCACTGCAAGTTTACTTGTGTAAAGAATGTACTGTTAATACAAAGTCAAACAATGTTAGAGCCAGTGTTAGCTTGGCAATATGATTGGTGATGTAATATTGTTAATAGGCATAGTGTATCTGAGATGATGTGTTGTCAAGTGGCCTTATTCTTAAACACTTTGAAAGAAATAATATTTAATGCTTACCACATAAATCACACTAGTTCCCATTTTCATGGTCCTGTTAAACTACAGGTAAGACAGTAATCTGACTGGGACATTTTTTTTAACTCTTGGACATTACAACATTAGTCTAAAATGTTGCTATCAAAAAGCAAGAGAATTTGCAATTATGGGTAGCATGGTGAATCCTGCAGTGGCTAGAACTCATCCAAAGTGGATCATGGATGCCCTGCATAAGAAGTCTAATTATGTTCCATTTTATTAGCAAAAAAGATGGCCCCTTTGTTTTCTGAGAAGAGATAGCATATTGCGATGCTATTGCTATTAAATTTAATCCAATCTTCTGTGCACATTGTATAGTCGCTGAAGATAAATATAATACATTAGCTGAAGAATGTTTACATTTAAATTAATTTTAAATGCTTTGCAACTTGATGTTTGTTATAAAAGGAAATCTGAAATGATAAATAATTGAACATTTGTATTTTCCATAATTTTCTGCTACATGTTTCTCACTGAGCAAAATGGAGGTAATGAGGCAGGAGGTAGCTTGACTGAGATGCTACATTTGTTAATATAGAATTAGAAGCTGTAATATATAACATTAAACAAGAAAGCACATAAATTCATTTGTTCTGTGAAATTATCCATTTACTAATATAACAAACACACATTAGACCAATTAGATAAACCTTTATAACTCTTTCTACAGCTAGAAATGTTTATCAGAATTCAAGTCAACTCATTATAATGTTTTAATGGACAAACATAAAATTGTATAAGTGACCGCAACCTGCAAATGACACACACATTGTACAATACTTTTTCCTACGCTAGGAAAACCTTCATTACCAAATTGTTAGTACACTTACAAATAATTTCCCCTGAGGCAAAATGTATGCAGAAGTAGGATAATGGTCTAAATGCTTGATTGCAAGTCTTTAATTGATAGCTTGCAGTCATGTAATGATGTTTGAAGTATTAACATGCAGTATATGGAAAGGTTGAAACCGTCACTGGTGTCTGACGGAGCGGAGGGTGCTAGTGGCTGTGCTTCCGGATTAAAGAGATTCAATTGTATTCCAAAAACAGAGCAAGTCTTACACAGGAAGGTGAAAAGCTGTAAGGCCTTTCTTATTTGTACCGTACGTGGGGAGGTTGGAGGAGTAATAAAAAAGGTGACTGTTTGAATTGCCAGCCTTTGCTCTTTTTTTGGAATCCAATGTTTAAAGTATACCTGTAAGGAAATCCATTGAAAGAAAAAATAGATACTTACTTCAATAGAGGGAAGTGTTTGGATAGTCTAGAGCAGCTGTGCCCAACCTACGGCCCGCGGGCCATTTATGGCCCGCGAGGCCAGTTTATGTGGCCCGCGCAACGGTGTCCTGCAGAGGGAGAGGATCGGGTGGTATTGTTACAGACCGTTATGCTAGTATCGGCACTCGGCGAGTAAGTAGTCCCGCGCATACACCCGCGTGTGCTGCGTATTCAGCCCTGGGTAGCGCTGGGATAGTTAGAAAGCCTCTCTCATTGGTTACTGCAGGAACCTTCCTCCAATAGGAATCAGGCTGCTTCCTATTAGAGGAAGGTTCCTGCAGTAACCAATGAGCAAGGCTTTCTAACTATCCCAGCACTACCCGGGGCTGAATACGCAGCACACGCGGGTGTATGCGCGGGACTACTTACTTGCCGAGTGCCGATACCAGTATAACGGTCTGTAACAATACCACCTGATCCTCTCCCTCCACCGGCAGCCTGCGTCCTCAGCCTATAATTACTACGGCGCAGTACCACCCTATCCTCTCCTCCTCCGCAGGACACCGCGGGCAGCCTCCTCAGCCCCACACAGAGCCGACAGCCCCCTCAGGCCCACACAGAGCCGACAGCCCCCTCAGCCCCACACAGAGCTGACAGCCCCCTCAGCCCCACACAGAGCTGACAGCCTCCTCAGCCCCACAAAGAGCTGACAGCCCCCTCAGCCCCACACAGAGCTGACAGCCTCCTCAGCCCCACACAGAGCTGACAGCCTCCTCAGCCCCACACAGAGCTGACAGCCTCCTCAGCCCCACACAGAGCTGATAGCCCCCTCAGCCCCACACAGAGCTGACAGCCCTCTCAGGCCCACACATAGCCGACAGCCCCCTCAGGCCCACACAGAGCCGACAGCCCCCTCAGGCCCACACAGAGCCAACAGCCCCCTCAACCCCACACAGAGCTGACAGCCCCCTCAGCCCCACACAGACACAAACTTCTCATTAAGAAAATGTGCATCAAATGGTGAGTACAACAATTCTTATATTGTCGTTTTCTTTCCATTTCCATTACCATGTTAACTGTTACTAGAAAAACGTTAAAAGTTTTACATCGAAATTTTGTATGCATGTGTCCAGCCCTCGAGATTTTTCTTTATTTGAAGTTCGGCCCTCGGGCCAAAAAAGGTTGAGCACCACTGGTCTAGAGCAGGCCTGGGCAAACTACAGCCCGCGGGCCAGATTGAGGACAGCGGGCGCTATGAAGGTGCCTGGACAATGGGGAGCTGCATTCCCCTCCCCTTCTCCCTCTCATTGTTTTTTAAAATATATGTGCAGAGCATGTACAAAAAGTTACGTTACCCAATCACTCATTCCTGCAGTGAGCTCCATGGCAACAGTGGCATCATGGCCTGCCATCATTACATACCAGTGCGTCACATGATGCCACCATCACCATGGAGATTGCTGCAGGAAAAAGCAATTGAGTGCGTTACACCCGATCACTCCTTGGCCACATGAGTCCTAAGGGAGGGAGGGAGCGAGAAGGAGCAGGCCACATTCAAGAGGAATGTGGCCTGACTGCAAAAAAGGTTTGCCCACTTTAGGTCTAAAGGCTCCCTCATCCTCCTTGGCCTTGTCATTCCAGCATTGAACCCCTCTAAGCATATTCAACAAGAGCTTGTCAAATATGTAGTCTTGGCCATGTTCTCTTCAATGTCCATGCGTGGCCACATTGTTCGAAGTAGCGAAGTAGCCATTTGTTCACAGCTTTTTCCTTTGTGTATGAGTGGCTTCCTGGTGCTGCACAGGGCTGCATAGACGGTAGTGCAGCCATGAAGAAAAAGAGGTTCCCTTGTGAATAGCAGTGGGGTGGAGGAAGATCAGAGAAACCTCTGGATCATCCAGAGGCTTCTCTATACTGAGTAAGTAGCTAACTTTCTTTTTTCCTACAAGTTTGCTTTAACATCTGTGTGGCCTAAAACAAAAACAAAACAAAAGCAAATTTGCCCCACAATCACATGATTGCCAACCTTTGAGAAATTTGCTTGTGCAAACTGATATTGTTTCAATTTTAATACCTTCAGTACCAGCGGTCTCTGGCCCCTTAGGGCTCTTTCACACCAGATCCCTCTTTCGGCGTTTTAACGCAAAGTCTATACTTTGCGTTAACCAAGGTAAAAGGAAAGTCCATAGACTTTCATTTTACCTTTCACACCCGACGCTGCATTTCGATGCATTGCGTTACAAAGCATCCCGGCGCATTTTATCGTTGGGAATCAGTATTTCCCCTTCGGGTAAATTAACTACTACCGCCGCTACTCAGTGCCGCACCGCAGATTCCCGACGACATGCCGCAACGCCTGCAGGAGCCGTTCTCCTGCATGTTTTGAGTGTGTAACCGGCCTTAAGGATCCGAGACCGCTGGTACAAAAAACCCGGCACAGACAAATGAATCGCCGCAACTGCCATTCATGCCTCACACTCATCACCTCAGCCCCCCCCCTCTGTCATCTCTGTGGTGGCAGAGCACTGTGAACCACTCAGGAGCCAATTTCATTGACTCCTAACCTGTGATCAATGTGAGCCAATGAGATTAGCTCATATTGATGGCAGAGTCAGGAGCCAACTGTTACCCTGGGCAGGTTATGTAGCTGTTTCTAGCTGTTTTGGCTGTTAGAGACAGCAGTAAACAGCCATTTCCTGTCTGTGAACATTGTTACATTGTGGCCGTTTGCCCAGAGTACCGCGGTACTCAGAGCTTCTTGTGGGAGGGGTTTCACCACAATATCAGTCATACAGCGCCCCCTGATGGCCTGTTTGTGAAATGCAATAGATTTGTCATGTAAAAGGGGGTATCAGCTACTGATTGGGATAAAGTTAAATTCTTGGTCGGAGTTTCTCTTTCAGCAGGGGGAGAGTGACGTGATCGGCCGAAGCGATGAGAGGGTGCAGCGAGTGAAATCTAAAACCTGGCAGAAATAACAGCCTCCAAACAGGGTGTAGATTTCAATCACCGGCGTCCAAAAGTGATTAATTTTTGTTAAAAAGGGTTTATTCAAAACAAATGTATCTCTGGCAACTATTGTGATAGCTGCTAATATTGCTGTTTGCCTCAGTAGTTATTGGTGTATAAAACCTATTTTTAACACTTCTCTGAAATATACTGTACATATAAATCTTGGTTGTGTATATAGAGCTGATTTGTGAAACTTTGTAAGCAATGTGTGTATAGAATACATATAATTGGTATACTGGCAGTTTGCATACAAATCTTGTCACTCTCTGTTGGGATTGTCAGTCAAATGAGCTTATGTCTTTTCACTTTCCTTTCCACTCTTACTCCCTAAGATTTCCCTTTTAGATAAAATATAGATAAAAATATACTATGGGCCCTATTTACTATTGCCATGACAGGCAGTGATTTCCTGTTATTTGGGGGGGGGGGGGCACTGCCTTAGATGGCAGCTTGGGAATCCACTATATGACTTCTGGCAACTGCTATGAGCTTAGTGATGGCTTAAATGATCAAGGCAATTACTGACATTATAATTATTTACACACTGATTTGATAGGGAAAGGTGTTTATAAAACACCTCTGCCAACTCTAATGAATACTATATATTTTTTTTTTATTCAAATTGAAAAAAATGTATTTGTTTTTAAATTCTTAATTTGGGATTCTTTGAATTCGCTGTGTCAGTAAGAACTTCAAAATAGCTCATGTTGGGTCTCTTGTGTAGATGGCACAAGGAATGTGGTGAGTACATATTGTGAATCAACAATTCTTTAGAAGTTAAAAAAAAAAAAAAAAAACAGAAATATGTGTATTTTATGTTAATCTTTCTTTTTTTCATTATCATCATTATTATTATGTAATACATACAATGATACAAAGGATGACATATGTAACAAGGTTATACAACATAGGACAAAGTTATACAAGGCAAAAATTGTACAAAATACATGATCATGCAATTTAGGGCTGGCTAGGCAGGCCCAGTAACACAAGTATGAGGCAGTCATAGGAAAGGAGCACACAATCATTTAGAATACATTAGGGAAAAGAACACCCTGCCAAAGGCTTACAATCTAAGTGGAGAGGAGGTGGACACACTAGGTAAGGCTATGGAATAAGTATTCAGTAGAGAGTTACTGTGGAGTAGAGGGTGGGTAGGCCATCTTAAAGAGGTGGGTTTTCAGGGCTTGCTTAAAAGTCTTGAAGGAATCAGCAAGTCTGATGGGTGGTGGAAGGGGGTTCTAGAGGGTGGATGTGGCTCTTGAGAAATCCTGTAGGCATGCATGGGCGTGGGAAATGCGTGGGCCAGTTAGGTGAAGGACTGGAGGGGACGACCTGGTGTATACCGGTGAACAAGCTCCAAGATGTAGGTAGGGCAGGCTTTGTGCACAGATTTATAGGCCAGGCATAGAATCTTGAAACTTATCCAGAATTGGATAGGGAGCCAGTGCAGGGATTAACAGACAGGGGATGTGGAAGCGGAGCGGTGAGAAGAATGGCTGAGTCTTGTAGCCGCGTTCATAGCTGATTGAAAGTGGGCAATGCATTTCAAGGGAAGGCCAGACAGAAGGGAGTTACAGTAAGAAAGGCGGGGGATGATGAGTGCATGAATGAGCAGCTTGGTAGTGTCCTGTGTCAAGAAGGGACCACGGATGTGGAAATTGTTGGCTCTGGTGATGTTTTGATGTGGGGATGAAGAAAATGGGTCCAGGGTGACGCCCAGGCAATGGGCCTTGGAGGTAGGCCAAATGGTTGAGTTGTCAATTGTAATGTGGATATCTGGGAAGGGTGCAGCCATGTGAGGTGGAAAGATCAGGAGCTCAGTTTTGTCAAAGTTATGTAATGCTATGGTTCAAAATGCTGGATTTTCCTTGTTAACAGAGACAGATTAAAGTTAAATGGGGCCCTAGGTAAGCAACAACTTTGGGACTACCCTTGATGTCCACCTGGCTTTTTGGTAAGATGTGTTGAGGGCTAGCATAAACCCTATAATTTCTCCAGAGCCTAGGTGCCTGCATTTGTTTCCTTGTGGATGATCCTTCTCTGCTTGTTACCGGAGGTGAATAGGGGTTTGCGATATTACTCACTCAATTTTCATATTTGATGCAACCATTCCAGAAAAATTTCCCCTTGGGAAACTAATAGAGTGACCCAGAGATTCACTTAGAAAACAGAGTGCTGGTAGGAAAGTGCATGTCCTCTAGCTCTCACTGTTAAGGATTAGGGATGGCAGAACACAGTCGCCGGCGAATGGTTCCCATCAAACATGCACTACTGGCATGCTTGCGAGTGGCGTGAACAATGTGGGCTGTCCGCACCTGCCCTTTACTTTCCCATAGTGCCATTTTTCACCCTTCACTCTGAAGTTAGGTGGGACAGGATGACCAATCATACAATCAAAGGAGGGATCCACACACAGATTTCAATCTGGAATGATTCAAGTTTATTGTTCCATCACACACATACGATCAGATGTCTTTACGTGTATGATGGAACTATAGACTTGAATAGTTCCAAACAGAAGTCTGTGTGTGGATCTCTCCCTCGATTGTATGAATTATCATTGCCTTAGGGATCCAGTACCAGCAACCGCTGCCTACAGGTGTGCGATTCTTAATTGTTAGGATGACCAATCACACATGATCACCACCCGGTCCACTTCCCCTACTCCCATAAAAGGCATATTTATTCTGCATTGGTCAGTGTAGGGAGAGGTGCTGCTGCTGCAGATAGAGGCACAGTGAGAGGTAGGCTGTTTTGTTGATTCGTGGGAATTTTATGGTGTGTACCTGCCTCCTAAGTGCTCTGCTGCTTGCAGTTTACCATGTAGGGACTGCCCAATTGTCCTTTTGAAAACTCTTCCTGACCACAAAAGTCCTTTTGTGGACTTACAGTGACACTGACCCTGTTGTACTTATTATTTGTTGTTGATTTTGTGTGGTGTTGTGTGTTGTAGCAACATAAAAATGCCACAGCTAAATTTGCAGTACTACATATTTTAGGCTTTTTTGAGGACCAGTGTTCTTTTCTGTCGGACAGGAAGGATGGTGTGGCTGTAGAGTGGAGTTCTTAGCAATTTGGCATGTTCAGTTAAAATATTTGAGATGTTTTAATTTTAAGTCACAAAAATCTTCAAAATGTAAAAGATAATTTTTTAAGCCGGTAACCGTGGTGGCCATTCTAAAGATCGTCATTTGGAAAATCTAGAATCTATATGTGATTTTTGGCATTTACGCATGAATAAAGCCATTGTGCAAAATACATATTTTTTGCAGATTATTTCACCCTCAATCCCCTTCCGTGCCAATGCCTGGGTTTTTGTACACTTTGTACAACTTTTTGAAAGAGATTGTGGCTGCAGAGATGCTCTGAAGATTTCAGAAGTTTGCCAGTTATTAAAGTCAATGAGGCTTGCCACGGACGAACGTTTGCAAATGTTTGTAGTAAAATTTGCAAGTGCATTCACAAATGTGAATTAAGGATGTGCCTGACCTATATCCTGCTGCTTAGAGACTGCCATTCTCTCTTGTTATTATGAGATTTAAGTTAGTGTTGCGCAACATCCCAATGTGAAAGAGGCCTAAAGGTTCATCTGTGTCAAGAAATACTACATGTTAAAGCTAAGGTTTGTTATTTGCTGTTTAAGTTAATGTGAATGCGTTAATAGTTATATATAAGAATTGCAAGTTGAAGTACAGCATTTGGTAAGCAATGATTGAACTAGTTTAGTATTCTATGATAAAGCAATATAGCAAGTCCTAGTTCATGCAGCCAAGTGTATCTAATTTGGTGAGTTCAATAGCCCTTGGGAGATAATCATTGTGGAGTTATTAAATCCCTATTCTAAGAGCATAACAAGCTCTCTGGCATCAGGTCAAGTATTGCTAACTGAGACGCCTTGAAGAGACGTATTGTTTTATTATGTAAGGGACTTAATAAAATCATTGGTACTGTCAGCGTTATCAAGAGTTAATAGATAGGAGCCATATGGGATGTCCACATAATGTCTCCATAGAGTCCTGACACTGTTGATAGAGTCTTGTAAGGTTGAAACAAAACTTTAATTAATGTGCATGTAGTTTTTGTTTTTAACTAGTAATCCCCATAAAATATAGCCTATCGTTCATTGTGATAATGTAAGGATCCTAGCGGTTTCCACCACCTTATAGTGATAAAGGAGTATTGTATTAACCAGATGTACTTGTAAATAATCTGATATTTGTACAAGCCACTGATCTTACATTCTGCATAATTCACTGCAAAAGCCCTTAACCATGCATGCGCAGATCCAGCACTCTTCCTGGTGATTCTGGGAACTCAGTGGTGCAAACATTTACAATACAATTTACGTCTTGCTTTGTGCAAAAATATGATGAACCAATGTGGCAAACAGGAGAGTTCTGGAAATCTTAATGAAAACCTGCAGGAAAAAGTGCCCCAAATGGGTACTCACCTTGGGAGAGGAAAGCCTCAGGATCCTCTAGAGGCTGCCCCTGTTTTGCTTCACTGGGCTTTTTCAGTGCTGTCCCCACTGCAAAATTGTCAACAAGGGCTTGTTGACAGGTCTCACACATGTTCAGTAGTGAAGACCCTCTCAGGATTGACGGAAAAAAGTTGAGGCTGATCAGGTCTGTGCTACTGCACATGCACAACGCCATCTGCATCTGCACAGTATAATTGACCCAATCGGATTTCACTATTTCTTCCAAAACCTGAGGAGGTCCATGCTTCTGCATGGGGCAGTGCCCCTGAACATCTGGAGTGCCTGTTCTCAAACGGCTTGGTGGAGGAAGATAGGGGAATTCTCTGGAGGGTCCAGAGGCTTCCCCCTCCCAAGGTAAGTATCTAATTTTTCTTTCAGCAAACCTCTTAGGTTTGTTTTGAAAATCAAGCCCTGTGTTTTTTTTCCACCATTTCCACCAAGGTTCCAAAAGGTTATTTTAGCTGTATGCTGATGTTAAAAAAATGATATTTAATACAATTCAATTACATATGACTTGCAAAGTGATTATGTCTATTGTATAACATTGTATGCTAAAGTAGAGTAACTGTGTAATCTATAATTCATACAAGTTTTACTTTATCAGTGTTGGAAGTGATTACATTTTGACCTACTACCTTCATTGTTTTCATTCACCTAAGTTTCACCCTTACTATATAAAGAGGCATGCAAAGTTTATCACATTAATGTTCACAGCTATTTTGCATACATCTTCCAAACATATGAATAATGCAATTATGGTGTAGTGTTTTCTTTTTATTAGATCTTGATTTGATAAGCTTATTTTATTGGGTATGTTTAGATGGATGGGAAACGTCTAACGCATAATAAACACCTATGTACTTCCAGTTTCATGAATCAATTTGATCTTTTTTTTTTCAATAAAGACAATAACAAAATGTAAGCTTGAAAGGAATGGCTCCAATATGTATTTTTTAAGTTTAATTTTAGAAAATGTAGCCATGCTGGAGGTATCTTTTACTTGTAAAAAAAATAAAAACATCCTAACAATGACAGCTGCTGAATCACTCTGGGTAGAACAAAGAAGTCAAAATGTTAATTAGAGAATTAATTGAAATGGTTTGTGTACCTAGTCTAGAATTGCAGCTCTGATGGAATTTATCCTTACTCAGTTTCAGAATACAGATCAATATCATAATCATATTCTGAGACAGTGGATTAACATAAAAGATACACTAAACAATACTGTTTTCACCATTAATATTTAAAGCTTATTTAAAACATGTATACAATTTTTAATGTAATTACATTAGAAGATACTTTAATTCCATTTCTACAAAAAAGGATTTCTCAAAGTCCAAGATACACAATATAAATATACAGCCTACTTCCACAATAGGCTGTTGTAAATAATGTTATTCTTCTTGGGGTTTATATATATATATATATATATATATATATATATATATATATATATATATATATCTATAAAAGGACTATTTTTTCTTTGTTACCTCCTTTATTTAATTTTAATCCTTTGTGGGTAGGGGGGGGGGGGCGTTAGTGCCCCTATGTTCATTTCAATTGGGGGAAGGCACCGGAGGGTCTCCATTTCTACAAAAAAGGATTTCTCAAAGTCCAAGATACACAATATAAATATACAGCCTACTTCCACAATAGGCTGTTGTAAATAATGTTATTCTTCTTGGGTTACATATATATATATATATATATATATATATATATATATATATATATATATATATATATATATATATATATATATATATATATATATATCTCACTATAAAAGGACTATTTTTTTCTTTGTTACCTTCTTTATTTAATTTTAATCCTTTGTGGGTAGGGGGGGGGGGGGCATTAGTGCCCCTATGCTCATTTCAATTGGGGGAAGGCACCTGAGGGTCTCCTTGTTAAAGGGGACCCCCAGATTCCACCATGAATTCCCCCATTGCTTTGATTTCCTCTTGGGCACCAGAGGTGAGAAAGAGCTTCCCCTTTCCCATCCATGGATTAGACAATGACTTTTTGGGAGAAGTGGAGGCTTTTTCAGAGCCCCCACATATCATAAACCATGCAGACTGGCATGGGGCAGGGTGTTGAGCCCCACAGGGTCCAGGTTCCAAATTGTGGCTGTACCAGCCTGCATGGGTGACATATAATAAAGTGTCATTTTTGGTTAAGTTTTAAAAACATTTTTTACTCAAAACGACATCTTTTTGAAAAAATCTTTTTGATGTAAGCAAATTTCACATTGGTGTGTAATTATGAGTTATTGCAAAATTACAAATAATAATTACTGTTATGTATGAAATTAGTTATGAATTTGCTGGAAATTTCACATTACAATTTTGCATCATTATTGCAAATTGTGATTGAAGATTTAGATTTTGCAAAACTAGATCTCAACACTGGTAGCCACAAATAAATCAAGGTGACCATGGTGACTCCTTCACACTGTCAAAAGTGTCTATCATAGGCATGTGAGCATCACTCCTTTACCATGGAGCAATGGAAGAAGGCAGTCTAATTATGTTTTCCAAAATACCCAATCTCAATCTAACTGAAAATAAAATAGGCTGCAAAAGCAAGTTTAATCTATCCCTCTTTACTCTATGTGTCAATTACTATTTGTCCGCCCCAAATAAAAAAATAAATACATTACCATACCACTGAGGATATCCAAACCCAGTATTACTTATTCCAAAATGAAAATGAATTACCCCTCCTTCAACCAAGCATAATTCTTCTGGTGCTAAACATCTCCCAGCTCCACAAAAAATAGAATAACCTCCAATGCACAGCTCAATATCTCTACCCCATCTAACACAGCCCCCCACCCCCTTGCTTAATATTATTTCCTGTTCAAACCTATCAAAGCACTCCTGGGCCTAACTTCTGCCCCCTTTAAAGCATATCATAATTCCTCTTTAGTACTTAATACTGAAGCAGGTGCGTTGTGCGCTGAAACCAGACACCGCATAGCACTAATGTAATACTGCGAGGGGCGCATAAGGGTAATTCCGGGCTCCAGGATTGCAGCAGTAGGAAGAGCCATCATTCAGCTCTCCCGGCTAGTGTTGGGCGAACACCTAGATATTCGGGTTCGCGAACGTTCGCCGAACATCGCCGCGATGTTCGGGTGTTCGCGCCGAACTCCGAACATAATGGAGGTCAATGGGGACCCGAACTTTCGTGCTTTGTAAAGCTTCCTTACATGCTACATACCCCAAATTAGCAGGGTATGTGCACCTTGGGAGTGGGTACAAGAGGAAAAAAAATATTTGAAAAAGAGCTTATAGTTTTTGAGATAATTGATTGTAAAGTTTCAAAGGAAAAACTGTCTTTTAAATGTGGAAAATGTCATGTTTCTTTGCACAGGTAACATGCTTTTTTTCGCCATGCAGTCATAAATGTAATACAGAGAAGAGGTTCCAGGAAAAGGGACCGGTAACACTAACCCAGCACCAGCAGCAGCACACGTGATGGAACAGGAGGAGGAGGCGCAGGAGGAGAAGGCCACGCTTTTTGAGACACAACAACCCAGGCCTTGCATGAGGACAAGAAGCGTGCGGATAGCATGCTTTGTACCGCCATGCAGTCATAAATGTAATAAAGATAAGTGGTTCAATAAACAGGGACCACGCGGCAACGCTAACCCAGCAGCAGCAGACGTGATGGAACTGGAGGAGGTGCAGGAGGAGAAGGCCACGCTTTGTGAGACACAGCAACCCAGGCCTTGCATGAGGACAAGAAGCGTGCGGATAGCATGCTTTGTACCGCCATGAAGTCATAAATGTAATAAAGATAAGTGGTTCAATAAACAGGGACCACGCGGCAACGCTAACCCAGCAGCAGCAGACGTGATAAAACAGGAGGAGGCGCAGGAGGAGAAGGCCACGCTTTCAGGCGCAACTCAGGCCTTGCATGAGGACAAAAAAATGCGTGCGCAAAGCAATGCAATGAGTAGTTTTCAGGACACAATGGGCTATTCGGAGGAGCTATTCCCACCCCCACAATCTTCTACCTGTGAAAGGTCAATGGAACAGCCACAAATGTTGTGCCCGGATTCACAACCTTTTTCTGTAGAAAATGCACCTCGCACTGAAATGCAAGGCGAGGCCGAGGATGAACATGACGTCAACAACTCAACATGACGCAAAATGGGGGTGGAACAGAAAGCTGCTTTCAATGTTTTGAAGGCCTTAATTGCCTCCGGTGGCCAGTTAGATGCATCATTCATCACACCCAAATCCCAGAGCAATGTGTGCAGGAATTTGAATCGCAGGAGGTGTACCGAGATCACCTGGACAAGTGACCAAGTGACCAAGTGACCAAGTGACAAGTGACCAAGTGACAAGTGACAAAGTGACAAGTGACAAAGTGACAAAGTGACAAAGTGACCAGTGACAAGTGACAAAATGACAAAGTGACAAGTGACAAAGTGACAAGTGACAAAGTGACAAAGTGACCAGTGACAAAGTGACAAGTGAGAGGTTGTTCTGGGGAGCTCTACTCCACTACACACAGTCACATATGAGAAGAGGTCTCGTCGGGACTGCTGATCCTCCTCAGCTTGCTCAAAGCCTTGAGGGTTCCTAAAGATCCTCTGCTTGGAGTTCGCCGGGGTTCAGCTTGGTGTCGGGGTCGGCGGCGTCCTCCTCACTCCAACGTGGCAGATCTTCTGTTGAAGGAAAAAAAAAAAAACATTTTTAAAAGTCCAGTACCGCTTCTGAAGGACTCACCAAGAGATGCAGGAGCGCTTCAATCTAGCGCACCATCGCTCGCTGGGTGATCTCCCTCCCTACGCGCTGGAATTCTACGCTGCACATGCTAGCACGCTTTTGCGCAGTGCCGAGGCGCATTCCAGCAGCTAGCTACCAAGCTTCTGTGGATCTGATTGGGCCACCATGTTGGATCTCTGCCAAGTCCTCCAAAATGTTGAGCAATCCACGTTGCTTGTGACTGAGCAGTGACAACTCTACAGTCAGCATTACAATACCACTGCTGTGTTTACTGAAGAAATCAATGTTGAAGATGGAAACCGCTGGCATGATGCAAGTGGGGGAATCTGAAGATGAAAACAATCAGCGTGATGATACCAACATCAGGCAACCTGCCTCAGGAAACGCTGGTCCCAGCTATGACAAAGAACAGGATGAGGAACAGCTGGAGTTGGAGCAGGAATTGGATGCCCCCACTGCCGAGGGACAGAGCGGTGCACGTTGGACTTCCACAATTTATCGGGAATGGACAGCAGAAGAGGAAGAAAGTGATGCTGGTGACGAATATGGTGCATCACAACAATCACAACGCTCACAAGAACATGAAGACAGAGGAGTCTGGCAGGATTCTCTGGCACACATGGCTCAATTCATGCTAGACTGCATTGAACGCGGCCCGTGCATTATTCACTATTCATTATTATTCATTATTCTGGACAACACCAATTACTGGGTTTATACCCAGTTTATACAAACACAATGTTAAAAAACTGATTGAAGAAAGTGTCAGACAGGTCAAAAAACGAACAATTCCAGCAGGCCCTTGAGGATGGAGACTTTAGAGAGGAGATTGACATTCTCCTCCTTCTCTAGCCAGTTGTACGCCGACAGACTGACTTCAGCAAACCCAGGAGGACCAGGAGGGCAGCAAAGAACACAAGCTGCTGCTAGTGCCCAAAAGGGAATGGTATTGGCAGTGTCCTTGGAGTGGGAACATTTTCTGACACCCATGCAGCAGCCCACAGAACAGCAATCGGGCAGTTCCACGTCCTCCAACACCAATCGCCTGGAGAAGATGGTCAAGGTCTACATGTCAGATGGCGTAGCTGTGTTGAACAATCCATCTGCAGACAGACGGTGAGTGTGACAGCACAGAAGGACCATGGCAACTCACTCATAGTACCACAGTTTGATAGTGCTGCCCAAAAAATTATATGGATCCGTGGACCCGGGCAGTACTGGGAAGTGGGAACGCAGATTTTAGTACCTAAACACACGATACAACATGTTTTCCGGGGTCGGACTCTGAGGCACATACAGATGGTCCCGATCATCATCCTCATCATACAACTCTTCTCCTGAGTCTGACCCACCCACCACCTCTGCCACCCCAACATCCCCAGACACAGACCCCTCATCGTCCTCAACATTAACTTGGGATGCTGGCCTGAGCCAGACCTCCTCCTCCACATCAGGCCCCATCATCTCCTCAATGGCAGCCCTCATTAATCGCTCTGGCGACGGACCGATGGACACAACGTTCTCCTCCGGGGAGGGCTGCTGCTGACCACTGGCTGCTGGGGTGGATGTTATAGCTTGCGTGGGGCATTGGCTGTTGCTGTTGTTGGGAGTGCTGCTCACAGCGGAGGTCTCTGAGGAACTCATGGTGAGCTCATATAGTGGTTGGCGGTGAGTGGAGTATTACTGATCCCAGCAATATACACACTGACTGGCAGAGTACGCAATGCTATATAGTGTGGCTGAGCGGTGTACACAGAGTGGCAGTAAACACAGTGCTATATAGTCTGGCTGAGCGGTGTACACAGAGTGGCAGTACACACAATGCTATATAGTCTGGCTGAGCAGTGTACACAGAGTGGCAGTACACACAATGCTATATAGTCTGGCTGAGCCGTGTACACAGAGTGGCAGTACACACAATGCTATATAGTCTGGCTGAGCGGTGTACACAGAGTGGCAGTACACACAATGCTATATAGTCTGGCTGAGCGGTGTACACAGAGTGGCAGTAAACACAATGCTATATATAGCGTGGCTGAGCGAGGTACACAGTGGGAGTACACACAATGCTATATAGTCTGGCTGAGCCATGTACACAGAGTGGCAGTAAACAATGCTATATATAGTGTGGCTGAGCGAGGTACACAGTGGCAGTAAACAATGCTATATATAGTGTGGCTGAGCGAGCGGTGTACTACTGTTCCCAGCAGCGACACACAATGACTGGGGGGGACCCTGGCTAGCGTGGCTGGAGAGCGAACTACCCTGCCTGCCTACCCAAAGCTAAACCCACAGAGAAATGGCGGAGATATGACGTGGTTCGGGTATTTATTTACCCGAACCACGTGACCGTTCGGCCAATCAGAGCGCGTTCGGGTCCGAACCACGTGACTTGTTCGGCCAATCACAGCGCTAGCCGAACATTCGGGGAATGTTCGGCCATGCGCTCTTAGTTCAGCCATGCGGCCGAACGGTTTGGCCGAGCACCATCAGGTGTTCGGCCGAACTCGAACATCACCCGAACAGGGTGATGTTCTGCAGAACCCGAACAGTGGCGAACACTGTTCGCCCAACACTACTCCCGGCGCCCAACTCCCCGGCAACACGTACATATGTACGCCTTAATACACCTTACTTCTTTCCAGCCTAACTTAGTGCCACTGTGTTTAAAGCAACTTGCCACTTTGGAAAGTCTAGAATAACTCTTAAACTAACAAAAATTCTGCCATTAAAAAGTTACTTTTTTGCAGCTGAGGACAAGAGCTGTGTACCAATAACACCATGTGATAATTATTCAGTGTGTTTAATCTTGTCTGTAGGCTTTTTTATTATTTTCTTAGCATCTGTGTCTTTTTGGCATGACACTGAGAGTTCTATTCATGTGAATGGTTCAGATGTCTATTAGTGTTGATCGAACAGTGCTTGGCACTGTTCGGTATTCCCCGAACATTGACGTGTTCGGGTCGAGCACAGCCGAGCACTGCATGGTGCTCAGCCGCGCTGTTTGGTCTCCTCCCCACGCTTATTGGCACCTTTGCAGGCAGCCAATAAGCGGCGACGATGCTTTTTCCAAAGCTATGGTCACACAGCCTAGCTGGCTGTGACCATAGCTGTGATTGGCCGAGCAGGTCACGTGGTTCGGGTATATAAATACCCAAATGCACGCTGGCTCCGCCATTCGCATGGGGGTTTAGTTTGGGGTAGGTAGGAGACAGAGCTAGCGGTTAGGTGCCAGCACTGCCAGCCAGGCCAGCCACAGTGCCCCAGCCTCACCACCACTGCCAGCAGCAGCCACAGTGCCCAAGCCTCACCACTGCCAGCAGCAGCCACAGAGCCCCAGCCTCACCCACTGCCAGCAGCAGCCACAGTGCCCCTGCCTCACCACTGCCAGCAGGCACTGCCAGCCCACTGCCAGCAAGCAGTGCCAGCAGCCACTGTGCCCATTGTTTTTGTTGCCAGGCCAGCCACAATGCACCTGCCTTACCACTGCCAGCAGGCACTGCCAGCAGCCACAGTGCCCATCTTTTTCGTAGCCTTCCACAGTGCACCTGCCTCACCACTGCCAGCAGGCACTGCCAGCAGCCACCGTGCCCATCATATTTGGTCCCAGTTTCAGTGCCAGCTGGGAACAGCTGTGCCCATAAAAAAAGCACAGTTTATTGAATTTTACTCTTGCTTTTTGTTGAGAAAAAAAAAAACAGTACTTTCAGTGCCCGCTAGCAACAGTTGTGCCCATAAAAACAACACAGTTTATTGAATTTTACTGTTGCTTATAGTTTAAAAAAAAACAGTACTTTCAATGCCAGCTGGGAACAGTTGTGCCCATAAAAACACACTTTATTGCCTTTTACTCTTCCTTATCGTTGCCAGTGTGCAGTTTTTCCCCATACATGTATGCCTTTTTTGGGGAGTTGTATTTGTTTTATTGGCAGTCAAGAATAATTGATGCACTGCTCTGCAAACATGCATCCCTGCTTTTATTTTGAGACTAAGATCTATGTGTAAATGCCCCCCCTCCCCCCCCTCTATTTCCAACCCATTTTGCAGAAGTTTCCCTCATTTTGCAAGTTTTTTCAGGCTTGCAAAGCAGGCATGCTCGGGTCCCCATTGACTTCAATTTGTCTCGGTGTTCGGCCGAATATCCCGAACATCCGGACCATGTTTGGCCAAGCCGACCCGAGCCCGAATATCTGGGTGTTCGATCAGCACTAATGTCTATGGCTGAAAGTATTAGAAACTGTGGATCGGCAAGACGCCAAACAATATTTATTTTCTAAAATGAAAAAATATGGCAGCTTCCACATCCCTCTCAGATCAGTTGTCCTTTAATACTGTTAGGTTCTCTTCAGGTAAACTGTAACGTACTGGGGAGTGTAGAGCCAGACTGTGAAAAGTTTACTATTACAGGAGATTTTTGGAGGAGCTTTTAGGTAAGCTATAACCTTTTGCACTTGTTTTGTCTGAGTGGATCACAACAGGAGCTGCAATATTCTTTGTTTATTAAATGCTGCTTCTCTAAAGATTTAATTGTGCTTTTTTGTTTTATCATTTTCATAGTATGCATCAGCCTGTAGTCAAACTTTCTGTGGCAAAGAGATTAATAAACTCAACAAGAGCTGCTAATTAGTGTTCACACAGTAACCTACTGTTTCCTGCTTAATGTAGAATTATATTTTGGGAACTCACAAAAGAAATTATAAATACATTAATACTAAACATGGAATAGAAATACAAAAATGATATTTTGCAGTTTCATCTAAAAATTATTTTGTTACCAAAAAAATATTTATAATAAAAGGTTAAAGTTAAATCAAGAAATGTATTGATTTAATTTAATTTGAATATGTTCATCTCTTCCTAAATTGACCCTATTGTCCCCACAACACAAACCTGGTCCACAAATAAGAACAGGACAATCTCTTCCCCATTGTGGAGGTGGCAGGGATCTGACTGGGTACAACATCATGGTGACACAAAAAAATCTTCAAATGTAAAGCATATTGTACACTTTTGCGACACATGCAGGAACAGGATAAGTGAGTGTGTGTTGAGTAGAGATGGCCCGAACCTCAGATTTTTGGTTCACGAACCCGGTTCACTTCCGCAAAAGTTTGGTTCGCGCGGACTTTCGCGAACCACAATAGACTTCAATGGGGAGGCGAACTTTGAAAACTAGAAACACATATGCTGGCCAGAAAAGTAATGGAAAAGATGTTTCAAGGGGTCTAACACCTGGAGGGGGGCGTGGCAGAGTGGGATAGATGCCAAAAGTCCCGCGGAAAAATCTGGATTTGACGCAAAGCAGCGTTTTAAGGGCAGAAATCACATTGAATGCTAAAATTGCAGGCCTAAAGTGCTTTAAAACATCTTGCATGTGTATACATCAATCAGGGAGTGTAATTAGAGTACTGCTTCACACACTGACACACCAAATGCACTGTGTAACGCACCACAAACAGCTGTTTGTGTTGTGACGGCCATGCTGGACTGGTGCGCACCATGGCGAGATAGCTCTTCCTCAGTGATATCAGGTAATGTCTGACTGCCTTATCAACTTTCAATGGTTCTTTCTCTACCATTGAAAAAGCTTACATCGATTTTTTTATTACATTTTCTGCTGGCTGTTCAGTGCCTGCAACGAGAATCTGTTATGGAGGGCAAATCTGCCATTGTGAGTGACCACGGGTAATGGCTGGGGAATCAGGGTTCAATTCAGGTCTGGAGTGGAAGCCTGAGAACTAGCTACCACCACCACACATCCAAGTAAGGACCCATTTGCTGTATAAGTAATGTACCTGTCCTGACCGTGCTTTGCAGACTAGGCATCTGTGGTCAGATGGACCCTTGACACAGCTCTGTGTGCAAGAGATGATACCACTTGCCTTTAACGAGAATCTGTTGTGGAGGCCAAGTCAGCCATTCATTCAACTGTGTGGAACTTTCGATGGTACTTTCTCATTAGCATGGTGACCACAGGTAATGGCCAGGGAATTCTGGTTCGATTTTGGTCCGGAGTGGGAGCCTAAAAATGCTGTGGAGGTGTCAGAAGTTTGTCCGCTGCACAGCCACGTACTCCCTGCTTGCCATCGGTCACCAGGTTGACTCAATGGGCTGTGTAAGTAATGTAGCGGCCCTGACTGTGCTTGGCAGACCAGGCATCCGTGGTCAGGTGGACCCTTGACCCAACGCTGTGTGCCAGAGATTACACCATTTGCCTCTCAACTTCACGGTACTGTTTTGGTATTGCCTATTTAGAGAAATAATTGCAGCCTGGCATTTTCCACTGCGGTGTCCCAATGGCCACAAATTTACGGAAGGCCTCAAAGTCCATCAGCTGTTATGGTAACAGCTGGTGAGCTAACAGTTCCGCCACGCCAGCTGTCAGACGCCGGGCAAGGGGGTGACTGGCAGAAATTGGCTTCTTCCGCTCAAAGATTTCCTTCACAGACACCTAGCTGCTGTGGGCGGAGGAGCAGGAACAGCTCAAGGTCAGAGGCGGAGTGTAGGAGAGTGGCTGTGAAGGTGCAAAGGAGAAAGCTGCTGAAGATGATGCACCTGAAGGAGGAAGAGTAGAAGGAGGGTGGCTTTTCTTTTGTGTGCTGCTTTTGCTCAGGTGCTCTTCCCATTGCAGTTTGTGCCTTTTCTCCATGTGCCTTCATAAGGCACTTGTCCATACGTGGGTGTTGGCCTTTCCACAGCTTAATTTTTGGAGGTAGAGAGAACAGATGGAATTGCTCCGATCTGAGGCAGACACATTAAAAAATTTCCAAACCGCTGAGCCCCCCTGAGGTGATGGCACTATGGTGGCATCAGCAGCTGACATTCAAGGGCATGTTGGCTGGCTGTACATAGGTGGCGATACATGGCGCCAGACACTGCCACCAGCTGTTTCTGATGACGAGCTCCCCATGCTTCTTTCAGGAACTCGTCTCCTCCTACTCCTCTCTGACTCCCCCTCTGAACTGTACCCCTGTTCATCTCCTCAATTGGGAACATACGTATCATCGTCATCATCATAATCATCCTGCCCAGCTTCGCTTGCCTCAGACACCTCCAAAACTGCACCAACAGCAGGTACTTCAACATCCCCCTCCGCACACGTTACGTCCATAGTGTCGCCTAACTCAGACATATGATGTGGTGTAACTTGCTTACCACCTTCATCTGGTTGCAACAATAATGGCTGTGCATCAGTGATTTCCCCACCAAAAAGCTCCTGCGAACTGTCAAATGTAGCGGATGTGGTACTTGGAGTAGCGCTGGTGGCTGCCGAAGATGAGGTGTTCTGTGTTAAATATTCAACCACGTCCTGACAATCTTGGGAGTTTATGGGACGTGCCTTCTTCTGAGCACTGTACTTTGGTCCAGGGCCGCACAAAATGATATCACCACAACCTCGCACAGACCTGCCGGGTGGCCTTCCTCTGGGGCTGCCTCTACCTGTTTTGTCCGTTTTGTCCATATCGGGGGGGGGATGAAGTGAAACGTATGCACTGACTTGAGTAATACAATGTGCAGTCACACATGTGCAGTTAACAGGTATGCACAGTGTGCAGTGGTATATCACACTGCGTGCACTCATGTAGGTATGTGGTTGCACTGAACACAAAAGGTAGGTATATGCGGTGATGGGTATTACAATGTGCACCTGTCACATGCAGACAGGTACCGGACAGGCACAGTGACACTGAATGCGGTCACTTAGGTGGGTGCATGCACTGAAGTGAAAAACAGGTAGTAGTAGGTATATGCAGTGATGGGTATTGCAATGTGCACCTGTCACACACAGATAGGTACCAGACAGGCACAGTGACACTGCGTGCACTCACGTAAGTGGGTGGGTGCACTTAATTACCAAGGCTGTCTATGCAACACAAGTGTCAGTGGGTCACAGAGAAAAAAAATAGATCACAAGAACAAGATTAGCTCTCAAACGAGCTGTTGTTGGGTGCTTTTTTAGCAATAAGAATCAACAAGGAGCAAAACCCCCGGAACAAACACATGGCTAATTAAGTAAAACTTGAGTTGGCTGAGTCAGGCTACCTGATTTGATGTATGATTGTTCAGGGTCTATGGCTAGAAGTATTATAGACATAGGATCGGGGACTGCCAGGCAACTGGTATTGTTTAAAAGGAAACAAACATGGCAGCCTCCATATCTCTCTCACCTCGGGTTCCCTTTAAAACAAAAACTATTTTCTAGTCTGGTTTAATCTAGCATGTGCACATATCTTAATTTGATTTAGATTAGCTATAGATATCGTTGTACTATCCTATTACAGATTTTTAGCTTTTTCTGGGATAAACACTTTAGGAAATATACCGATGCTATTAAAATACTAGAAATATGGAATACTTTCAAATAGCGAATGCATGTAAATAGTAAATGTATATAAAAATTGCAAAAGTTGTGTTGCAATGTACAAGTAGCTATTAGAGGAGTATAGTGGTATTATTTTGTTGAAAAAATAAGTTTCTACAGAAACACTGTGCAAAACTGTACTTTATAAGTTTGACATCCTTTAAATAAAAATTACTATATATCAAAATTCAGGACATTGAAGGGCAAGAACATAAAGTGTTTATAAATTGTTTTGTCTTCCATCCTACTAGTAATCTCCGTGCCTCAGTAACACAGAGAAAATGAAACATTATGTACGGTCAGGCAAAAACCAGTTAGCCTGCAAATTCTCCTGAAATAAATACTCTGGCTGTATGATTCATCCCGCCTACATTTTCAGTGAATGGACAGGAAATATATGAATTATCATACTTAGCGATTTGTTAAAAACACAGCAATATGCTGCTTC
Organism: Hyperolius riggenbachi; assembly: GCF_040937935.1. Taxonomy (NCBI): domain Eukaryota; kingdom Metazoa; phylum Chordata; class Amphibia; order Anura; family Hyperoliidae; genus Hyperolius; species Hyperolius riggenbachi. The sequence continues at coordinate 191,042,250 of NC_090647.1, read as the reverse complement.
AATTGTCAAACAGTATTAAGCTCTTTGGCTGCTTTGTTATACTATAAGGCTATTAAACTGATTAGTCAGATCAGTTAGTTAAAAAAAAATGTAGACCCTATATGCAAAAGAAAAGGAACATCCTGATAAACCCATCTTAAACAGAGAAAAAAGCATCTTTAAAAAATCAAAACCAAGCCCCCCTGAGTGTAAGCAGTTTTGTGATACAGCTGCTTGTGATGTGGAAAAGCCTTAGGTAAATCTACGAATGTAAATTCGGATGTATAAAAAAGGACACCACTGCAAAAAAATTAAACCCTAACATGATATGTAACATTTCAGATACTATGCTCATGCTAGAGGCATTTCAAATTGTCAGCAAAAAGCAGTTCTTGTGCAAAAACATGTTCTTATACCACAAGAAAAAATAGCTATAATAATGACTGTAATACCCTCGGCTGCACTGATTTGCCTTGTGTAGATATGTGAGATCTTTTGGTAGTGTACACTAAAAACTTCATAGTATTTGCAGCAGGACTGTAACTGGGCATTATGTAAAGAAAGAATGTACATTAAAAATACCATGTGTATAACTGTTGTGAGTGGTTTGTATCTACCTTATAAACAAAAAATATATGTATAATATTGTTTATGTACAACCTGGGTCTTTGCAAATTCAAGTCCACAAATTATCCTAGAAATGCAAAAGAGATGTATCAATCAATATTTCTGATCTAAAACAACTACTGCTTAAATAGCACTTTAATAGTATACACTATTTCATTGTTATGCTAATTAGCAGTGCCCATTTAGGTGTAAACATTTCCATTTATCACTTATTATTATTATTGTTTATTATAATTTAGTATTTATACAGCGCCGACATCTTCCGCAGTGCTGTACAGAGTATATATTGTTCTGTCACTTAAATGTCCCTCTGAGGGGCTCACAATCTAATCCCTACCATAATCCTATGTTTATGTATGTATTGTGTAGTGTATGTATCGTATTCTAGGGCCAATCTTAGGGGGAAGCCAATTAATTAATCTGTATGTTTTTGGGATGTGGGAAGAAACTGGAGTACCCGGAGGAAACCCACACAGACACGGGGAGAACATACAAACTCCTTGCAGATGTTGATCTGGCTGGGATTCAAACCGGGGTCCCAGTGTTGCAAGGCAAGAGTGCTAACCACTACACCACCATTTCTTTCTTTCTTCACTTTCAAGAATAGCTGTGTGGTGCCCCCTAGTTTGGGTGTCACCCAAGACATCTGCTTGGTTTGCCTATGCTTAAAAACAGCTCTGGTTTACAGGTTTTGTTAACTTTAAGCAGGCTTACTGGCTGCCATACCCTTTAACTTCAGCTTGCTTGAATTGAATTGGCTGTAAGATTTTCTAATCACCAAATATCAATTCTTCTTGAAGTGCTGTTAATGCAGTATTTATTGACTGCAAATATATTTATTGGGTGTCCAGTAATCAATGGTGCTTGGATACCCCAATCACGAATTTGAGTGATCATGAATTTGACTCCGACACTTACAAATCACGACAACGATTACAAAGGGATATCCGATTCGAGTGTGGTTTTGAGTGGAATAACTACATGTTATCACGAATCACGAGTCGGTATTCGTGATTAAAAACTCGCCTACTTTAACGGTTAATAGCAAAGCCCCCTTACATGCTAGAAACACCAAATTTGCCATATATGTTAAGAAGAACAGTGGGAACAAGAGGAAAAAAATTCAAAAAGACCTTATAGTTTTTGAGAAAATTGATTTTAAAGGAAAAATGTATACATCTAAATGTGGTAGATACATTAACTGTCATTTATCATATTTAAATGTATACTTTTTCCCTTGAAACTTTAAAATCGATAATCTCAAAAAACTATAAGGTCTTTTTGAAAAAACAAAATCCTCTTGAATTACTTGTGATCACGAGCTCGTGATGAGCACCACTACCAGTAATATAACGTGGCTGCTCCACATTTAAGAAGAACTGAAGGTGAGCTGAGATTTGTGTTGGTATGGTTAACCTATGCAGAGTACATAGCAGTGGCGTTCCGTTACTTGGGCGCTAGGGGGCGTGCGCACCGGGTGACACATGCCGAGGGGGGTGTCAAAAAGGCCAGCCCAGTACATTATATCAGGTTTGCCAAACCGTGCCATTCACATCGGTACTGGCTGATCCCCTGGCAGCTGAGCAGGAGCGCTCAATAGAGCCTCCGTACCTCCTTTGTTCCATCCCTCCCTCCAATCAGTGGCACGCTTTGGTGCTGGCTCCTCTCTCCCTCCAATGAAAACGGAGAGACAGCCGAGGGCTTTTTGTCCTTGAAAAATTAGAAATTAGGTTGACAGCCCTGCATTATATACCTGTCTGGCTGGAGTCTGGACTGCCCACGGGTGTACAAGAGGTATCGGCGCAGGAGACTTGGGCACAGGATATAGCCGGTATATGGCTGATCCTGCTGCTGCACAAGTCCCAGCCGTATTAAATACTATTCCCCCTCCAGGCCGCCATAGGTGGTGGGGAATGAAATAATTTGGCTTCCAGCTATTGCTGGAGGCCGATTATAGTATTTTATTACAGGGAGTGCAGAATTATTAGGCAAGTTGTATTTTTGAGGAATAATTTTATTATTGAACAACAACCATGTTCTCAATTAACCCAAAAAACTCATTAATATCAAAGCTGAATATTTTTGAAAGTAGTTTTTAGTTTGTTTTTAGTTTTAGATATTTTAGGGGGATATCTGTGTGTGCAGGTGACTATTACTGTGCATAATTATTAGGCAACTTAACAAAAAACAAATATATATCCATTTCAATTATTTAATTTTACCAGTGAACCCAATATAACATCTCAACATTCACAAATATACATTTCTGACATTCAAAAACAAAACAAAAACAAATCAGTGACCAATATAGCCACCTTTCTTTACAAAGACACTCAAAAGCCTGCCATCCATGGATTCTGTCAGTGTTTTGATCTGTTCTCCATCAACATTGCGTGCAGCAGCAACCACAGCCTCCCAGACACTGTTCAGAGAGGTGTACTGTTTTCCCTCCTTGTAAATATCACATTTTATGATGGACCACAGGTTCTCAATGGGGTTCAGATCAGGTGAACAAGGAGGCCATGTCATTAGTTTTTCTTCTTTTATACCCTTTCTTGCCAGTCACGCTGTGGAGTACTTGGACGCGTGTGGTAGAGCATTGTCCTGCATGAAAATCATGTTTTTCTTTAAGGATGCAGACTTCTTCCTGTACCACTGCTTGAAGAAGGTGTCTTCCAGAAACTGGCAGTAGGACTGGGAGTTGATCTTGACTCCATCCTCAACCCGAAAAGGCCCCACAAGCTCATCTTTGATGATACCAGCCCAAACCAGTACTCCACCTCCACCTTGATGGCATCTGAGTCGGACTGGAGCTCTCTGCCCTTTACCAATCCAGCCACGGGCCCATCCATCTGGCCCATCAAGACTCACTCTCATTTCATCAGTCCATAAAACCTTAGAAAAATCAGTCTTGAGATATTTCTTGGCCCAGTCTTGACGTTTCAGCTTGTGTGTCTTGTTCAGTGGTGGTTGTCTTTCAGCCTTTCTTACCTTGGCCATGTCTCTGAGTATTGCACACCTTGTGCTTTTGGGCACTTTAGTGATGTTGCAGCTCTGAAATATGGCCAAACTGGTGGCAGGTGGCATCTTGGCAGCTGCACGCTTGACTTTTCTCAGTTCATGGGCAGTTATTTTACGCCTTGGCTTTTCCACACGCTTCTTGCGACCCTGTTAACTATTTTGAATGAAATGCTTGATTGTTCGATGATCTTGCTTCAGAAGCTTTGCAATTTTAAGAGTGCTGCATCCCTTTGCAAGATATCTCACTATTTTTGACTTTTCTGAGCCTGTCAAGTCCTTTTTTGACCCATTTTGCCAAAGGAAAGGAAGGTGCCTAATAATTATGCACACCTGATATAGGGTGTTGATGTCATTAGACCACACCCCTTCTCATTACAGAGATGCACATCACCTAATACGCTTAATTGGTAGTAGGCTTTCGGGCCTATACAGCTTGGAGTAAGACAACATGCATAAAGAAGATGATGTGGTCAAAATACTCATTTGCCTAATAATTCTGCACTCCCTGTAGTAACTTCAGCTCCGTCTTCTGAGGGCGCCGGAGTTACTCCCTGTGTGCTGCTATAGCCATAATTCCTATTACTGCCTATGGTGGCGCCGGCTGCACCCAAGTCTCCTGTGCTGGATTCACCGTGTTCGGCCCACGGAAGTCAATTAATTATGCAGCTGCTGCCTGAGGCTGAGCTACAGCCTACCACAGCCAGCACAGTAAGGCCTCTTTTTCACAGACTGTTCAACTGTGTGCTCAGCAAGCAGTTAACAGGCAGTAGTTGTGAGTTTGAGAGGCATTTCACTGCCTATCAACTGTCCGTGGAAAAGAGGCCTATCTGCTCCACCGCCTCCTGCATCATTGGCTTTGCTCAGATCCCTGCTTGGCCCCGCCTCAGTCACTTCGGTTCATGACACAGTTAAATTCCTGTGTTGCATGCTGGGAGCCACCGGTGGAAGTAATGAGTGAAGGAGTGGATGCCCAGCCTGGCCGCCTGGAACAGTGTAGAATAGTGTCAGCAACAGTAGTACTCAGTGGCGGTAACGTCACACACACTCTCTTGGTCTCGTGTGGGTGCACTGTCACTCACGGCAAGCACTGGAATCGGTGTGCTGCTGCCTGCGTGACCATGCCACCAAGTTCCACCAGGCTGCTGCTATTCCACCATTTCCCTTAGGGCCTGAGCCCACTGATGCAGTTGTGTCCGCTTTTCAGTTACACATCAATGTTACACATGCTGAAAAGCGGACAGAAGTGGATACAACTGCATTAGTGGGCTCAGGCCCTTACAATGCAGGCAGAGTGGGCGGGCCAAGAGGCAAAAGGGGAGTCTGTTGACAGGCACTGTGTGAATTGGAGACAGTCAGAGGAGCTCAAAATCGAATCTCTACCATAGTCTATGTACTGGGGGCAGTCAGTAGAGCTCACAATCTAATCCTTATCATAGTTGATGTCTAATATCCTGCCATATTGTGTATTTATATAGCACTGACATCTCCTGCAGCACTGTACAGAGTACATAGTCATGTCACTGACTGTCCTCAGAGGAGCTCACAATTTAATCCTACCATAGACATAGTCTAATGTCCAACCATATTATTATTATGTATTTATATAGCACTGACATTTCCTGCAGCACATTACAGAGTACATAGTTATGTCACTGACTGTCCTCAGAGGAGCTCACAATCTAATCCTACCATAGTCATAGTCTAATGTCCTACCATATTATTTTTATGTATTTATATAGCACTGACATTATCTGCTGCACATTACAGAGTACATAGTCATGTCACTGACTGTCCTCAGAGGAGCTCACACTCTAATCCTACCATAGTCATAGTCTGATGTCCTACCATATTATTATTATGTATTTATATAGCACTAGCATCTCCTGCAGCACAATACAGAGTACATAGTCATTTCACTGACTGTCCTCAGAGGAGCTCACAATCTAATCCCTGCCATAGTCCTAGTCTAATGTCCTACCATATTATTATTATGTATTTATATAGCACTGACATCTTCTGCAGCACTTTACAGAGTACATAGTCATGTCACTGACTGTCCTAAGAGGAGCTCACAATCTAATCCTACCACTGTCATAGTCTAATGTCCTACCATATTATATTATGTATCTATATAGCATTGACATCTTCCACAGCGCTATACGGAGTACATAGTCCCTTCCCTCACAGGAGTCAATCTAATCCCTACAATAGACGTATTAGACAGCTGTCACGTTGTTTTTTTTTTGGGGGGGGGGGGGGTGTCTGTGGATAATCAGCACCGGGTGTCAAGTACCCTAGGTACGCCACTGGTACATAGTTAAAGCTAATAACATGAAAAAAGTGGACTCTTACACAAATGAAAAAGGCACGGAAACATTCTTCGAGAGATGGAAGGCATTTTTAATACACACAATGTCAACATCAGATCTCCATGCCTTAATGAAACCATTCAAATACACACCATGGTACACTACTGAGCACTTTAACCACTTAAGCTCTCAGTCCTTTTCACTTTATGCATCCGAGCAATGTTCATCTCCCATTCATTAGCCTATAACTTTATCACTACTTATCACAATGAATTGATCTATATCTTGTTTTTTCCGCCACCAATTAGGCTTTCTTTGGGGGGTACATTTTGCTAAGAGCTACCTTACTGTAAATGCATTTTAACTGTAAGAATAAGAAAAAAAATGAAAAAATTCATCATTTGTCAGTTTTCGGCCATTATAGTTTTAAAATAATACATGCCTCCATAATTAAAACCCACGTATTGTATTTGCCCATTTGTCACGGTTATTTCACCATTTAAATTATGTCCCTATCACAATGTATCGCAACAATATTTTATTTGGAAATAAAAGAGCATTTTTTCCGTTTTGCATACATCACTATTTACAAGCTTATAAAAAAAAATAGAGAGAAATATTTCATCTTTATATAGATATTTAAAAAGTTTAGACCCTTAGGTAAATATTTATGTGTTTTTTTTATAGTAATGTTGTTGTTTTTTTTTTTACATTTTATGTGGGCATTTTTGGGAGGGTGGGATATAAATAGTGTTTTATTTGGGGAAATATTTGTGTATTGTAATGTTTTTTTATTTTTAGATGTAGTTTTACTTTTTGTCCACAAGTTGGCAATCTTGAGTTTGTTTACATGACGTCACTCTAAGCGTACAATGTACGCTTAGAGGGACATGGCTTCAGAAAAAGCGTAGCTTCTGAGAGAAGCTGTCGCTTTTTCAGCGGGGGAGAGGAATCAGTGATCGGGCACCATAGCCCGATACATTGATTTCTGGGCTAACGAATCCGTTTTTCTACGTCAAGGAGGACAAAGTGGTTAAAGGAACTCTGGGGCCCCTGGAAACAGAAGGGCATGCTACCATGATGTAGCATTTTAGGGCAAGATACCACCTACTTTTTATCCTGAGAAAGAGAGAGCAGGTGGGATGGGGGGGGGGGGGTTGTTTGAGGGGAAGGTAAGGGTAAGTAAGGTTGACATGTTACATAATGTTTGATGAACAATATAGAGGATAAATGTGATAAGTTTGCCTTTACAGTATATAATGCAGTAAAATGCTGGTACTGTCTTATATATAAATCCGTGTCTGTCTGTTTCTATAAAACTTGTTCAATAAAACACTTTTCAAAAAAAACAAAAAAACTAATAATTATTCTCCATCAGTCATATTTCCTATGACCTCAAGACCCTCCAAGTTCCTGAGTAGGAGAAGACATTGGAATGTGAATAAGGGGAGTTGGGTTCAAAACCATGACTGTGTTGCTCTGCTGTCATTATCTTCTAGCTGTCATAAATAAAGTTGACAGCCCTGGGAAACTTTATGCCTGTAAATCACCAGAGCTTACTTACAGCTGTCGGGCGACAGCACTCTGGAAATAATAGTATCCAAGCCATACATACGTCACTAACAATTATGCAGCTTTCACCAGAGGATGTAAAATGATTTGTAGGTAGTAAGTGCTGTTTTTGAGACTTAGAAAAAGCAATCTCTACATCCTAGGCAGTGCTGTAGGACTGTGTATGTGTGGCTCTGAGAACAGAAATACCATACTTAAAACAAAAACGTTAGTGAAAATAACACACTGAATAAAACTGTTTTTTCATTTACAAATTATTTAGTCAATGTTTGCCCTTTGTAATTTCTTTATTCTCCCTGATTCACATTCTGAAATTTATCACAGGTGGTGACATATTTACTGCTGGCAGATGATCTCTGCGGAATGTTCATTTGCTGAGAGTTCTAAAGCCAGTAGAAAATACATCTAGTCTCCAGAATGTTCTGCAGGGGAGAATTCCACATATTTAATGAGCCTAGGGGAAGCATCACTGGAAGAATGGGACTACATACCAATATACAGCAAGAAATAGATATATGAAGAGTTTCTGATACTAAAACCAGGAAAATTACTATACAAGTAGATGTCCTGAATAATTGACTAGTCTACTATATGTCACTACAAAGTAAACTCATTGTTTTAAAGAACATCCTACAGTGGAAGATCACATTGCAAGCCGGTTACAGGTAGCCTCACAAGGTTGTTCAGGTAGAGCTTTCTTTGGAAGCAGGCCAACTGTGGTATTTCAAGTAAAATTCATTGATATACACTATAGCAAACTAAGCACAACAAAAAGCTGCAACGTTATATTACTTCAGCAAGGCATCTTCAGGTCAAAAATGTAAAAAAAGACCAGGATCGTTAGATGTTCTATTCAAGATCTTTTAAATAACATAAAAAATGGGCAACATTGAGGACCATAGTTGCAGTGGTCAGCCAAGGAAACTCAGTGAGGCAGATGGAAGACATGCTTACCTTTCTTCAAAATTGGTAGCTGTCCATCATAGCTATGAACTGGCAAAAACCTGTGGAACTCACATGCACCTATCTACTGCCCACTAAAAATATGTCCAGTAGAGGTCTTAATGGAAGGCTTATGGTGAAAAGGCCATACCTCTGACATGTAAACAAGGCCAAGGGACTCAGCTAATCAAATAAGATCTTGGCTGCAGGAAAATGGCAGAAGGCAAACTGATGATTCAAAATTTGAAATATTTGATGGTAGCAGAAGGCAGGTTGTGCACCAAAGGGCTGGAGATTGGTATAATAGTGAGTGTCTGAAGAAGACAACAATGAAGCATGGGGAAGGGTTTTTTTGCAATTTAGGCACTTGATTTCTGCAAATGGACTTGAGGTTTGGTTAATTTTAATGGCGTGCTTAATATTGTTTTTAAAAAAGTAGATACTTATCCATCATGCAGTTCCATCACAGAAGCATCTGCAGCAGGATATTTCACAGCTAATGTCATTAACAACTGTTCAGCACACAGAAGTTCTGGAAGAGATGGTATGAATCATACTGAATCAACATGATCAAGTCTGTCTGGGATGTTCTTTTCCTTTGCATTGTTAATTAATAAAACTAAACAATTGATACTTCTCTTTATGCAAGCTGTACATGTTAATGCGCGTGTACAACATTTGAACAATTCATCTTAGATTATATAGAACTTAATAACTTTATTGGTTGTGTTCTAAGATACATTTTTCATTATACTCTTGCTAGTTGATAAGTAACAAATGTCCTTTTGAGTAAGCTGGGTTTTCTTAGAATCTGATACAGTTATTACAGTCTTTGGCAGGGAAGCATATTTATTTTACTTTGTACAGTTCTGCTCATGTTCTTTATGATGCAGATAAATGAAATAGCTTGGCTGCAATATATTGTGAGCAAGAAGGAATGAATGAAACACAAAATTTCAATCAGCATTAAATGCTGTAGAATGGATTTAGGAAGCAAAATTGGATAATTTTCTTCTGCATTTTATAGATTACCTCTTGAATACAATTTGTTGAAATTTGATTTTTCAATTGACCTCATTTAAAAAAGACTCTCACAGCAGCACATACAAACTAAATCACATTGGCCTACAAAACATTTACTTTACATATATCTTTCAAATAGTAAATTGTTACATAAATGTATATTGCCAAATGAAAATGATGCTAGCATTGAGGAAAAATTAATTTAAGGTTCCTAGATAATAAATGAATGTAGACAGTACATGCTATTATCAAATAAATACACAACATTGTGCAACAAACTGCTGTTATGTTTTAATGAGTTAAGATTATTTAAGAACGTTGATTTGATTTTAAATTTTAAATAACATTGTTATGACCTGAGGTGACTCCGTTTGAATTTATTGAATGATGCAATGTTTTTCTAACATTCATTTGTTACGTAGTAGTACAGATGGTCAATGCAATGCTATTATTTTTTGATCAATTTACATTTTACGTATTGAGGTTGGAATTAGACCAATCAAATTCTGCAGCTGATGATTTTGACTGTTCCAACTTCTAGCTGCATGAATGTGCAAGAATGAACAAATTTAAACTCAAAATTATTATCATCTCATTGGCCATGTCAAATGTTTGTGCATGTTGATTTCAACATAGAATGGACTGTGCTGCAAATATGTTGATACTATGCAAATTAATATTTAATCATCATTATCATCATCATTGACAACAACAACCTGCTGACACTGGACGGGTCTAAAAGCCTACTATACATTATCAGATGTGCCCTTATGCTAGGTACACACCATACAATTTTCTGTTAGATTTTCTGTTAGATTTACCTGCCAGATAGATCATTTCCAACATGTTGGAAATCTATCTGCCTAGCAATTAGGCATTGTTCTACTCAGCAGGAGATAACCAGAAGACCATACAACAGAGATAATGACCAGTCTCTACAGAAAATAATCTAACAGAAAAATCTAACAGAAAATGTTATAGTGTGTACTAGGCATTGGATCAAGTAAATGATCCATATCTGACTTACTGTTTAGGACACAATTGTGGGCACTTAATATGATATCGGAAGTGGTCAAGATTTTTTATCTAATTTCCCCTTGCCTCTGTTCTGTTACCTTATATCCTACCTCTTTCAATTGTACTACAGAAAACTGTATCAACTTTATCAGTGTAATTTAATTGTTTACTTCAGTGTCTTTTTTCTCTCCTTTATGCATTTCATAATGTAGAATAAACTACTTATTGCAATATAATTACCTCCACCCCAGATTCAGTTGTCTTCTTGTATCATATGAAGACTTCCTCAAATGCTTTATTAAAATTACTTGAAGAAATTTTGGTAGTACGATGCAAGGAATCCCTTAACTCGGCAAAGCAGTTTATTTGTGCAGACCTTTCTTCTATCCTATCTATCTATCTATCTATCTATCTATCTATCTATCTATCTATCTATCTATCTATCTTTCTATCTCCCTAGCATGTTCTCCTCCTGAAAATGAACAGAGCATTTTTTAATTGAACATATATGTTTTATGTCACTAGCTATTCTCTCATTTCTAACCAACTCATTCTTTATATTCTTTATTGTTCAATCTATTTTTAATTTTCCTTTTTACAAATATTCCACCCCTTATTTACTAAAGTGTAAAAGATAGTTAAAATTCAGTCCTCAAAATCTCACTTTACACCCCTCAGACCTCTCTGGTTATAAGCCTATTTGCATTTTGTATACCTTTTTCATCCAACTTGCTTGAAAGGCATATTCACTCAGCATTGCCAAACTATCTCTATAATCCCTCTTTAATCATCTTCAGTGTTGATTCAACCCTAATCACTCCACTAGAACACCTCTTAGTGAAATATCCAGTTATCTCCTGACTGCATAATCTAAAGGCTAGTGGTTCATAATCATTCCATCTGATCTGCCATCAGGCTTTGATGACCCCTCTTTGCTATGCTAGATTCTCTCCTCTGGGTATCATAGATCTTTCACGTTCTTGGATTTCCTGTTATCTTTCAAGAAAATAAAAATCAATGAGCTTGATTCATAATGGAAAGACATGTTTATAGTCTTTCAGGTCTTTTTTATGTGTAGTGGTTTTTAGTGAAGGACTTCCAAATGGTGCATGTATGTGCAGTAATAAAGAATACTGTGAAGATACTGTACTCTAGGAATAGTCAATATGTTACATTTTGATCGACATGAAAGATCTACGTGTTGAACCCAGAATTATATGTAGTTGTAATTATCCGCTCAGCTGTCTGCACAGACAGAGGGCTGAGGGCTGCAGGTCTCTGGAAAAGAGACCTGTCTTTGCTTTGCAAGTTTCAGACCTGCTCTGCTGCTGAGGAATTTGCATACATACGTTATGCAAATTGCCTACCTGCCTCCTTTGAAGGCTGGCAGTATAAATACCATGTTCTCCCAGAATCCTTTGCTGGTCATCTTATGGTTTGTTACTGCTAAACACTCCTAGAGTGTCAGCCTTGCCTGTTTGTCAAAGATTATTTTAGAGTAATTCTTGGGACTGTACTAGGCATTCCCTCTAGTGCAGTCAGATTGTATTATCTGTTTTGCCTGTACAGTCTTTGTGTTGCGATTGTCCTGTTGCCAGCGGCGGTTGACAGGAAATCGTTCTGTCTGTTTGGGGTTGCTAACCAGAGCAGCGGTTGCTACTGGTAGCCCCATCTGTTCTTCTGTCTGGATTGCATTAGCTCTAATGGTAGTGGCAGTGCTTCCTTCTGCTGCGATTGTCCTGCCGCCAGCGGCGGTCGACAGGAAATCATTCTGTCTGTCTGGGAGTGTAGGCCAGAGCTGCGGTTGCTGCTGGCTGCTCCATCTGTCTGGGTCGCACTTGCCCTAGTGGTAGTGGCAGTGCCTCCTTCTGTATCTCTGCCTTAGGGGTGCTAGCCAGAGCAGCGGTTGCTACTGGCAGCCCCACCTGTCTGTCTGTCTGACTTGACCTGTGTTTACGCCTGCTGTTGCCTGGTGTGAGGCAACCGATTAGCAAGCGTCTACGCAATCTGCTTGTCTGTCTTGATCGCTTGCTTTCGCAAGCATTCATTCTGTCTGTCTCAGTCTACTTGTGTTCATTTGTATTACTTGTGGTTAGTTAGGGTAGCACGCTTATCACTGGGTGCTTAATGCGCGGTGATCATGCTGAAATGCGTTCGCTGTTGCGAATGAGTGCGGTGTTCATGTTAAGCTAGCGTTTGTTATTTTCCTTATCTTCTGATTGTTGTTTGCTGTGCCTTTGCTACTCTCATGCTCTGTCCTTCTCAGTCTGGTGTCTGTTGGCAATCGCCAGTCTTGCGATTGCATTTGCGCTTTCTTTACGTTGATGTGTGTTCATCGTCGCTGGGGAGCGACTAGACTGGTGAACACACATTCTGTCTGTCCCTGTGCTATTTCTCTTGAGGGCTATTCAGCCCTGCTTGATCCTGCTTGTACAATTCCCAACTGGCATCTGTGGCCATGCAGAGGCTGTGCTCATCTGCACTCCACAGCTCCATCTGCTGGTGAGAATTACCCTCTACTGGTGCATTGCACCTAACCTGGGTTCACCTAATGATACGCTTGTGGAGGGTTTCCGCTGTGTCAGCGCGCATCTTGTGCGCTGATCACGGAAATGATTCCGCAAATGTTACAGGATGACCAGCCAAACCGAAATTCCCAGGGTAGAGGGAATGTTCGATTTGCTTCAGATGTCATTGCCTAAGGCAAAAGCATCGGTGGATCCTATCATAGGTAGGATCATACATTATATATAAGCAGTTAAAAAATCTGTGCATGTTCCTGAGCCCAAACCATATGAATGTTATCTTGATACAGGGTTGTTTGAACCTCCATTTGCTCCGTGGGAGTTGGGAGCTTTGATGGAGGAACTTGAGTTTTATTGGAAAGCCTTTTGCGATTTTTACATCGCAAAAAGCGAAAATATTCTGAATGCTTGTCTTGATTCTATGTACATTTTGATTGATTCTGATGAGTGTGATGAGTGTTTTGTGGATCCGGTGATTTGTGTGTGGCAGACGATCTTGGATGAATTGCACACACACCAACCAATTGATTTCAATAAAGAGACACCGTTGTCACATGATTATTCCTGCCTTTCTGGGGTAAAGCAAGTGAGTTTAAACACTGTGCGACCTGAAACGAATGGGTGTGCCTCATTTGTGGACACGTGTGCGAATTTTGATAGATTCTCTTCTGTTAGTTTGGAGTCTGAATCTGTGCGATCTGATGTCTGTTTTTCACATAATCCTGCTATGGAGAAAATTCCTAAACCATGCAGCCTCACAAGTAACCCTTTGAACACCTTGCAGTCCTGTGACATCTACTCGTGATGATTTTCTGCCCAGTCCTGGGTTTGGTCTTGTCATGTCGGACTCTGAGGTTGATTTGCTCTGTGACCCAGAGAGCCCAAGTGTGCCTCGGTTACCAGCATGCTCAGATGCTTCCTCGGTGGAGACATGTTCTGATATTGCCTGCCTGCTTGCATGCCCAGAAGTGGTCCCTGAAAGTCCTGATCTTGATGGGTGTCCTGGTAATTCTGAATCCGGAATAATCATAGGTTCCATAGGGGTTGTTGGTAGTTTTCCATGTGAGCCTGGTGAGTGTTCTGGCCTATTGGGATCTCTGCGGAGCTTCAAATGGTTCTGGGAGATTCCGGGAGAAATTTTGCTTGATACCCTGGATAGGATCAACAGTGGCTTTTGTGTTGAAAGGGACACTTCAAACAGGTATTGTGGCAGGTTTGGTATTTTCGGACGCTCCCTGGAAGGTGGTGGGTATTGCCTGGAGGGTGTCGATGGGTTCTTCTCTGGCATTCACAGTCCTGATGGGTGTTACGCTGAGACTCGTAGTACTGATGGGCATGTTTCGGTGGCTTCTGCTTCCGATGAAGTCGGTTTCGGGAGGACTGACTATGGAATTGGGCCTTGTCAGGCTGACCTGACCCTCATGAGTCTTCAGTTTGAGTTTTTTGGAAGCGTCAGTTTTGAGAGACGTCTGGAATCTGTCCCTAGGGGGGGGGGGGGGGGTACTGTAATGATCCGCTCAGCTGTCTGCACAGACAGACAGATGTTTGACCATTCCTTAAGTCTGAGGGCTGCAAATCTCTGGAAAAGAGACCTGTCTTTGCTTTGCAAGTTTCAGACCTGCTCTGCTGCTGAGGAATTTGCATACATTTGTTATGCAAATTGCCTACCTGCCTCCTTTGAAGGCTGGCAGTATAAATACCATGTTCTCCCAGAATCCTTTGCTGGTCATCTTATAGTTTGTTACTGCTAAACACTCCTAGAGTGTCAGCCTTGCCTGTTTGTCAAAGATTATCTTAGAGTAATTCTTGGGACTGTACTAGGCATTCCCTCTAGTGCAGTCAGATTGTATTATCTGTTTTGCCTGTACAGTCTTTGTGTTGCGATTGTCCTGTCGCCAGCAGCGGTCAACAGGAAATCGTTCTGTCTGTTTGGGGTTGCTAACCAGAGCAGCGGTTGCTACTGGTAGCCCCTTCTGTTCTTCTGTCTGGATTGCATTAGCCCTAATGGTAGTGGCAGTGCTTCCTTCTGCTGCGATTGTCCTGCCGTCAGCGGCGGTCGACAGGAAATCATTCTGTCTGTCTGGGCGTGTAGGCCAGAGCTGCGGATGCTGCTGGCTGCTCCATCTGTCTGGATTGCACTTGCCCTAGTGGTAGTAGCAGTGCCTCCTTCTGTATCTCAGTCTTTGGGGTGTTAACCAGAGCAGCAGTTGCTACTGGTAGCCCTTCTGTTTATCTGTCTGGATCACACTTGCCCTAGTGGTAGTGGCAGTACCTCCTTCTGTATCTCTGCCTTAGGGGTGCTAGCCAGAGCAGCGGTTGCTACTGGCAGCCCCACCTGTCTGTCTGTCTGTCTTGTCCTGTGTTTACGCCTGCTGTTGCCTGGTGTGAGGCAACCGATTAGCAAGCGTCTACACAATCTGTTTGTCTGTCTTGATCGCTTGCTTTCGCAAGCGTTCATTCTGTCTGTATCAGTCTATTTGTGTTCATTTGTATTACTTGTAGCACACTTATCACTGGGTGCTTAACGCGCGGTGATCGTGCTGAAATGCGTTCGCTGTTGCGAATGAGTGCGGTGTTCATGTTTAGCTACCGTTTGTTATTTTCCTTATCTTCTGATTGTTGTTTGCTGTGCCTTTGCTACTCTCGTGATCTGTCCTTCTCATTCTGGTGTCTGTTGGCAATCGCCAGTCTTGCGATTGCATTCGCGCTTTCTTTCCGTTGATGTGTGTTCATCATCGCTGGGGAGCGACTAGATTGGTGAACACACATTCTGTCTGTCCCTGTGCTATTTCTCTTGAGGGCTATTCAGCCCTGCTTGATCCTGCTCGTACAATTCCCATCTAGCATCTGTGGCCGTGCAGAGGCTGTGCTCATCTGCACTCCACAACTTCATCTGCTGGTGGGAATTACCCTCTACTGGTGCATTGCACCTAACTTGGGTTCACCTAATGATACGCTTGTGGAGGGTTTCCGCTGTGTCAGCGCGCATCTTGTGTGCTGACCACGGAAACGATTCCGCAAACGTTACAGTAGTATTATAATTAATATATTATCATCATCAAAAGATATATAAAGAGACTGTTTCAGTGAATTATAATTAAATATTAGATCATCATACTTGTAAAATAGTGAGCTGACAATAAATCAAGGTTAAAATAGAAGCTCAATTTTGTGAAAAAAGTTACAAACATATGTAAGCACCACACAAGCCCCTTTGCAGTTATTAAAAAGTATTTTCCAATTTCAGTTTGCAATACTCTACAGATTTTCAAAACTAACTGTAAAAGACCATGCACATGCCTAATAAAAGTTGCGGAAAACAGATGACCAATGCCACGGAAACAACCTTACTGGCTACATTGCTGAAAAGATTTGTGGTATCCATACACCAATATAGCAAACATCCAACTCTACAAATACTGTGTGTACAAGCGGAAATAAGAGTATGCATATGTCAGTAGAACAATGTAGTTCAAATGACATTGTACACACATGGCCAACTGCACGACATCTGCCCAACAGTCATGCGAGTTGATCCAACAGATGGGTCAAGCAAAGCACCCGTTATCGGTCCCGCGTCATGTCATTTGGCTGCAATTTTGCACACCACATGTCCAACATGATGAAATCTGTAATTTGCCAAATGTTTCAAAAGAATTAAGTTGAGCATTTACTATATATAAGGCTTAAGCTAACGCTGAACTTGTTTAAATGCCTATAACTTCCCATGTTACTGTATTAGTAATTAGCTGCACTGGCAACAAGCTCTTGTTAATTTTTAACTTCAAAACTAATCTAGTTTTGACACTACATTCTAGCAGTTTATGTTAGGAACCCTGTGGAGTGGATGTATCTGTATACAGAAGTATTGTTCATTGCTAATGCTTGTAATAATTAAAGTAATACTGTAATGCTTCCATTTTGTGTTGCAAGTATGTAATACTGCATGGAGATGAGCAGGCGAGATTCCTGAGTTTTTATTTCTGCAGTGAATTCAACTCATTTATACTGAGAAAAAAATGTTGTGAAATTACAGTCAATCCATTTTTTTTTATTCATATTGAGGTCAATGAGGCTGATTGTTGCAGTTGATTGCAAAGCTCAAAAACATGATGTCAATATCAAACTTGGGCCCATATGCAATTCACTTTTTCACCTGAGTTTTCTCATACGAGAAGAAATTTCATGTTCGATTTACAACAATATTTTAGCACTTTGCAAAGGAAAAAGTATCAAAAATAGGTAAAAAGTACTATCAAAATTATTTTAACCACTTTACCCCCGCGCGTATGTATTTCTCCGCCCCTTTTTCCATCCTTTAAAAACCAGGGACGGAGAAACACGTACTTTCCGCGTTCCCGACGCTGCCCGCGCTCCCGCTCGTAAACACGCCGCCCGCCGCTAGTAAAACCGCCGCCGCCCGCTCGCCCAGAGATCAATGAACGGGAAAATCCATTCCCGTTCGTTGATCTAAGCCCCGCAATGATCAGCTGCTCTCCTATGGGCAGCGCGATCATTGTGAGAAAAAACTCACGTGTCCAGCCTCCTTATTCTTCCATTAAAACAAAAAGTTACTGTGGCCATCTTGTGGCCAAATAGTAAACTACACCCTACACATTTTTCACATACAAATAAATGACTTTTACACATAAAATTAACTCATTACCTCCCACACTCCCCATTTTTTTTTTTTGTAATTAAAAAAAAATTAAAAAATTTACAATTAAAAAAAATACATAAATAGTTACCTTAGGGACTGAACTTTTTAAATATTTATGTCAAGAGGGTATAACACTGTTACTTTATAAACTATGGGCTTGTAATTAGGGATGGACGCAAAACTGAAAAAAATGCACCTTTATTTCCAAATAAAATATTGGCGCCAAACATTGTGATAGGGACATAATTTAAATGGTTTTATAACCGGGACAAAAGGGCAAATACGTTTCATGGGTTTTAATTACAGTAGCATGCATTATTTAAAAACTATAATGGCCGAAAACTGAAAAATAATTATTTTTTTCCCCACATTTTTCCTATTTTCCCATTAAAACACATTTAGAAAAAAATAATTCTTGGCATAATGTCCCACCTAAAGAAAGCCTAATTGGTGGCGAAAAAAACAAGATATAGTTCATTTCATTGCGATAAGTAATAATAAAGTTATAGACGAATGAATGGAAGGAGCGCTGAAAGGTGAAAATTGCTCTGGTGGTCAGGGGGTAAAACCCCTCAGTGGCGAAGTGGTTAAGCATTGTTTTGCTTGCTGATGGTTTAAAAGTCATTTTATTGACAAGTTTCAAAATATCACCTAGGAGAAAACTCAGGTGAAAAATTGAATTGCATATGGGCCAGGGTGTGAAAATCAAGGCTAACCCAGGGAACTTAACCTATTTTGGTTCCTGGATGTAGTTTCTATATCCAGGAACCATGCGCGCTACCGCGCGCCCCCGCGGACGATCGTGCGCATGCACGTGCACTCCCGGCCGTGGATTCGGTAGCCAAGGAATCAATGTATCGGGCTATGGAGCCCAATCACTGATTCCTCTCCCCCGCTGAAAAAGCGACAGCTTCTCTCGGAAGCTGAGCTTTTTCTGGCCGTCTCCTTCCCGATGCGTCACTCTAAGCGCGTGCTACGCTTAGAGTGACGTCATGTAAACAAACTCATGGCCGCCATCTTGTGGCCAAAAAGTAATACTACACCTGAAAAAACAAAAAAACAAAAAGAATTAACACACATTTACATTATAAATCTATTGTTTACCTCCCACCCTCCCAAAAGTACCCAAATAAAATGTTTAGTATAAAAAAAAAAAAAAACATTACAATAAAAAAAAAAAAACATGTAAATATTTACCTAAGGGTCTAAACTTTTTAAATATCAATA
Organism: Hyperolius riggenbachi; assembly: GCF_040937935.1. NCBI lineage: Eukaryota > Metazoa > Chordata > Amphibia > Anura > Hyperoliidae > Hyperolius > Hyperolius riggenbachi. Next base: position 191,023,348 of record NC_090647.1, on the reverse strand, counting down.
TAAAGATGAAATATTTCTATATTTTTTTTTATTTTAAACTTGTAAATAGTGATAGATGCAAAATGGAAAAAATGCACCTTTATTTCCAAATAAAATATTGTCGCCATACATTGTGATAGGGACATAATTTTAACGGTGTAATAACCGGGACATATGGACAAATACAATACGCGAGTTTTAATTATGGAGGCATGTATTATTTTAAAACTATAATGGCTGAAAACTGAGAAATAATGAATTTTTCCATTTTTTTCTTATTCTTCCTGTTAAAATGCATTTACAGTAAAGTGGTTCTTAGCAAAATGTACCCCCCAAAGAAAGCCTAATTGGTGGCAGAAAAAACAAGATATAGATCAGTGCATTGTGATAAGTAGTGATAAAGTTATAGACTAATGAATGGGAGGTGAACATTTCTCACGTGAAAACGACGGAACCTGAATGGGTTAAAATAGTTTTTGATAAAATGGACTAAAAAGGGGAAAACACATTGAAAAACAGTTCAATGTCATGAAGTAGCTTTGGGTTCATTGTAAAGGTCCATTGTAAAGAACATGCAGCTTTTGAGAAAGTTTATTTTATTTTACAATTTAAAGGAGAAAAAAAATGTATACATGAGTGCAGTTTCAGTATTTCCTTTGTTTTTCCTCTGCCAGTCTGCAATTTGTGGGCGCATCTGTATGCATTGCATTTTTTCCATGTATACCAATAAAGTTAATTAACTTAAAATGTTTTTAATGAACTTTAAAATTGATGTGACATTTTGGAAAACTTTCCTAACAGGTCTAGAGCTCTGTGGCCATCCCACCTGTGTTGTTACTGCTCTCTCCAAGCTTAGCGGTTGCAACCCGATTGGTGATGCTGGGATGGGGGTGGGAAGTGGCAGCACAGGTTTAGAAATGCAAACTTTTTAACACTGATTTTCTCAAAAGCTACAAAGTCTTAAAAAAAACAAACAAACATGTTTTTGATATGTTTCCACTGTTATTGGAGCTTAGCAATGAACAGTTAAAATTGTCCGAATCAATGTCAATACAAATTTGTGAAATTTCTTTGTGAAAATTCCTATAAAATTGCTTTAATTACTGAATAAAAAAAAATCATAAAATTGGTTGATCAATTTTGCTCATCCTTAATGAAAATTACTATTACCTTTTAATTCCACAAGTAGATGAGAAAAAGGATCCTTTTAGTTTATAGCTGTTAAAATATTGGCTGTCATTGGTATGTTGCAAACTGCACATTTGTATAACATGCTAATAGCAATGAAAATTTGTAGCACTGACCTGATGAAAACACCATCTCAGGGGTGGTTACAAGGCTGGACTATCATAAAGATTCAGTTAACCACTTGAAGACCTAGGGCTTTACCCCCTTTAAGGACCGGCCACTTTTTTCCATTCAGACCACTGCAACTTTCACGGTTTATTGCTCGCTCATACAACCTACCACCTAAATGAATTTTGGCTCCTTTTCTTGTCACTAATAAAGTTTTCTTTTGATGCTATTTGATTGCTGATGCGATTTTTACTTTTTATTATATTCATCAAAAAAGACATGAATTTTGGCAAAAAAAATGATTTTTTTAACTTTCTGTGCTGACATTTTTCAAATAAAGTAAAATTTCTGTATACATGCAGCGCGAAAAATGTGGACAAACATGTTTTTGATTAAAAAAAAACCATTCAGCCTATATTTATTGGTTTGGGTAAAAGTTATAGCGTTTACAAACTATGGTGCAAAAAGTGAATTTTCCCATTTTCCAGCATCTCTGCCTTTTCTGACCACCTGTCATGTTTCATGAGGGACTAGAATTCCAGGATAGTATAAATACCCCCCAAATGACCCCATTTTGGAAAGAAGACATCCCAAAGTATTCACTGAGAGGCATAGTGAGTTCATGGAAGATATTATTTTTTGTCACAAGTAAGCGGAAAATGACACTTTGTGACAAAAAAAAAAAAAGGTTTCCATTTCTTCTAACTTGCGACAAAAAAAATGAAACCTGCCACAGACTCACTATGCTCCTCTCTGAATACCTTGAAGTGTCTACTTTCCAAAATGGGGTCATTTGTGGGGTGTGTTTACTGTCCTGACATTTTGGGGGGTGCTAAATTGTAAGCACCCCTGTAAAGCCTAAAGGTGTTCATTGGACTTTGGGCCCCTTAGCGCAGTTAGGCTGCAAAAAAGTGCCACACATGTGGTATTGCCGTACTCAGGAGAAGTAGTATAATGTGTTTTGGGGTGTATTTTTACACATACCCATGCTGGGTGGGAGAAATATCTCTGTAAATGACAATTGTTTGATTTTTTTTACACACAATTGTCCATTTACAGAGAGATTTCTCCCACCCAGCATGGGTATGTGTAAAAATACACCCCAAAACACATTATACTACTTCTCCTGAGTACGGCGATACCACATGTGTGGCACTTTTTTGCACCCTAACTGCGCTAAGGGGCCCAAAGTCCAATGAGTACCTTTAGGATTTCACAGGTCATTTTGAGAAATTTCGTTTCAAGACTACTCCTCACGGTTTAGGGTCCCTAAAATGCCAGGACAGTATAGGAACCCCACAAATGACCCCATTTTAGAAGGAAGACACCCCAAGGTATTCCGTTAGGAGTATGGTGAGTTCATAGAAGATTTTATTTTTTGTCACAAGTTAGCGGAAAATGACACTTTGTGAAAAAACCAATAAAAATCAATTTCCGCTAACTTGTGACAAAAATAAAATCTTCTATGAACCCACCGTACTACTAACAGAATACCTTGGGGTGTCTTCTTTCTAAAAAGGTTCTTATACTGTCCTGGCATTTTAGGGGCCCTAAACCGTGAGGAGTAGTCTTGAAACGAAATTTCTCAAAATGACCTGTGAAATCCTAAAGTTACTCATTGGACTTTGGGCCCCTTAGCGCAGTTAGGGTGCAAAAAAGTGCCACACATGTGGTATCGCCGTACTTGGGAGAAGTAGTACAATGTGTTTTGGGGTGTATTTTTACACATACCCATGCTGGGTGGGAGAAATAACTCTGTAAATGGACAATTGTGTGTAAAAAAAATCAAAAGATTGTCATTTACAGAGGTATTTCTCCCACCCAGCATGGGTATGTGTAAAAATACACCCCAAAACACATTATACTACTTCTCCCGAGTACGGCGATACCACATGTGTGCCACTTTTTTGCACCCTAACTGCGCTAAGGGGCCCAAAGTCCAATGAGTACCTTTAGGATTTCACAGGTCATTTTTGTTTCAAGACTACTCCTCACGGTTTAGGCCCCCTAAAATGCCAGGGCAGTATAGGAACCCCACTAATGACCTCATTTTAGAAAGAAGACACCCCAAGGTATTCCGTTAGGAGTATGGTGAGTTCATAGAAGTTTTTATTTTTTTGTCACAAGTTAGCGGAAATTGATTTTAATTGTTTTTTTTTCACAAAGTGTAATTTTCCGCTAACTTGTGACAAAAAATAAAATCGTCTATGAACTCACCATACTCCTAACGGAATACCTTTGGGTGTCTTCTTTCTAGAATGGGGTCATTTGTTGGGTTCCTATACTGCCCTGGCATTTTAGGGGCCCTAAACCGTGAGGAGTAGTCTTGAAACCAAATGTCGCAAAACGACCTGTGAAATCCTAAAGGTACTCATTGGACTTTGGGCCCCTTAGCGTACTTAGGGTGTAAAAAAGTGCCACACATGTGGTACCGCCGTACTCAGGAAAAGTAGTATAATGTGTTTTGGGGTGTATTTTTACACATACCCATGCTGGGTGGGAGAAATATCTCTGTAAATGACAATTGTTTGATTTTTTTTTACACACAATTGTCAATTTACAGAGAGATTTCTCCCACCCAGCATGGTTATGTGTAAAAATACACCCCAAAACACATTATACTACTTCTCTTGAGTACGGCGGTACCACATGTGTGACACTTTTTTGCAGCCTAGGTGTGCTAAGGGGCCCAACGTCCTATTCACAGGTAATTTTGAGGCATTTGTTTTCTAGACTACTCCTCACGGTTTAGGGCCCCTAAAATGCCAGGGCAGTATAGGAACCCCACAAGTGACCCCATTTTAGAAAGAAGACACCCCAAGGTATTCCGTTAGGTGAATGGCGAGTTCATAGAAGATTTTATTTTTTGTCACAAGTTAGTGAAAAATGACACTTTGTGAAAAAAAAAACAATAAAAATCAATTTCCGCTAACTTTTGACAAAAAATAAAATCTATGAACTCGTCATACACCTAACAGAATACCTTGGGGTGTCTTTTTTCTAAAATGGGGTCACTTGTGGGGTTCCTATACCGCCCTGGCATTTTACGGGCCTAAAACCGTGAGTAGTCTGGAAACCAAATGTCTCAAAATGACTGTTCAGGGGTATAAGCATCTGCAAATTTTGATGACAGGTGGTCTATGAGGGGGCGAATTTTGTGGAACCGGTCATAAGCAGGGTGGCCTTTTAGATGACAGGTTGTATTGGGCCTGATCTGATGGATAGGAGTGCTAGGGGGGTGACAGGAGGTGATTGAGGGTGTCTCAGGGGGTGGTTAGAGGGGAAAATAGATGCAATCAATGCACTGGGGAGGTGATCGGAAGGGGGTCTGAGGGGGATCTGAGGGTTTGGTAGAGTGATCAGGAGCCCACACGGGGAAAATTAGGGCCTGATCTGATGGGTAGGTGTGCTAGGGGACAGGAGGTGATTGATGGGTGTCTCCAGGTGTGATTAGAGGGGGGGATAGATGCAAGCAATGCACTGGCGAGGTGATCAGGGCTGGGGTCTGAGGGCATTCTAAGGGTGTGGGCGGGTGATTGAGTGCCCTAGGGGCAGATAGGGGTCTAATCTGATAGGTAGCAGTGACAGGGGGTGATTGATGGGTAATTAGTGGGTGTTTAGGGTAGAGAACAGATGTAAACACTGCACTTGGGAGGTGATCGGACGTCGGATCTGCGGGCGATCTATTGGTGTGGGTGGGTGATCAGATTGCCCGCTAGGGGCAGGTTAGGGGCTGATTGATGGGTGGCAGTGACAGGGGGTGATTGATGGGTGGCAGTGACGGGGTGATTGATGGGTGATTGATAGGTGATTGACAGGTAATCAGTGGGTTATTACAGGGAAGAAGAGATGTAAATATTGCACTGGCGAATTGATAAGGGGGGGTCTGAGGGCAATCTGAGCGTGTAGGCGGGTGATTGGGTGCCCGCAAGGGGCAGATTAGGGTCTGATCTGATGGGTAACAGTGACAGGTGGTGATAGGGGGTGATTGATGGGTAATTAGTGGGTGTTTAGAGGAGAGAATAGATGTAAACACTGCGCTTGGGTGGTGATCTGATGTCGGATCTGCGGGCGATCTATTGGTGTGGGTGGGTGATCAGATTGCCCGCAAGGGGCAGGTTAGGGGCTGATTGATGGGTGGCAGTGACAGGGGGTAATTGATGGGTGGCAGTGACAGGGGGTGATTGATGGGTGATTGACAGGTGATTGACAGGTGATCAGTGGGTTATTACAGGGAAGGACAGATGTAAATAATGCCCTGGCGAATTGATAAGGGGGGGTCTGAGGGCAATCTGAGCGTGTAGGCGGGTGATTGGGTGCCCGCAAGGGGCAGATTAGGGTCTGATCTGATGGGTAACAGTGACAGGTGGTGATAGGGGGTGATTGATGGGTAATTAGTGGGTGTTTAGAGGAGAGAATAGATGTAAACACTGCGCTTGGGTGGTGATCTGATGTCGGATCTGCGGGCGATCTATTGGTGTGGGTGGGTGATCAGATTGCCCGCAAGGGGCAGGTTAGGGGCTGATTGATGGGTGGCAGTGACAGGGGGTGATTGATGGGTGGCAGTGACAGGGGGTTATTGATGGGTGATTGACAGGTGATTGACAGGTGATCAGTGGGTTATTACAGGTAGGGACAGATGTAAATAATGCCCTGGCGAATTGATAAGGGGGGGGGGTCTGAGGGCAATCTGAGCGTGTCGGCGGGTGATTGGGTGCCCGCAAGGGGCAGATTAGGGTCTGATCTGATGGGTAACAGTGACAGGTGGTGATAGGGGGTGATTGATGGGTAATTAGTGGGTGTTTAGAGGAGAGAATAGATGTAAACACTGCGCTTGGGTGGTGATCTGATGTCGGATCTGCGGGCGATCTATTGGTGTGGGTGGGTGATCAGATTGACCGCAAGGGGCAGGTTAGGGGCTGATTGATGGGTGGCAGTGACAGGGGGTGATTGATGGGTGGCAGTGACAGGGGGTGATTGATGGGTGATTGACAGGTGATTGACAGGTGATCAGTGGGTTATTACAGGGAAGGACAGATGTAAATAATGCCCTGGTGAATTGATAAGGAGGGGTCTGAGGGCAATCTGAGCGTGTAGGTGGGTGATTGGGTGCCCGCAAGGGGCAGATTAGGGTCTGATCTGATGGGTAACAATGACAGGTGGTGATAGGGGGTGATTGATGGGTAATTAGTGGGTGTTTAGAGGAGAGAATAGATGTAAACACTGCGCTTGGGTGGTGATCTGATGTCGGATCTGCGGGCGATCTATTGGTGTGGGTGGGTGATCAGATTGCCCGCAAGGGGCAGGTTAGGGGCTGATTGATGGGTGGCAGTGACAGGAGGTGATTGATGGGTGATT
>NC_090647.1:190666715-190711715 GCF_040937935.1 Hyperolius riggenbachi | reverse complement strand
AAATAACTAGTGATCTTTCTAAAGATTCTGTACACATGGAAACGATCAGTTCTTGCTAAATTCTTTCATACTCTATGTACTTCCTTCTTTTCACCCATGCATGTGCACACAAAAGTTAAGAAATATCTGGAGATCTCATACACACCATGTTTAATGGACAGTCATTTACAGATCAGATCCACTGGGATGAATCTATAAGATTGAAAGATACATATCTTTCTTCTGTATCTTTTGAGGTCTTTTGCAAACTTTTTTACAAAGATTATCTGCAGATTATCTTTGATCTTTCATTTTTCAAATACTTTTATCTGATGTGCGTACCAAGCTTTAGTCAGTCAAGTGTTGACTAGCACAGAAGAACAGGGATCGCCTTTCTTCTACTGTATGAATACTAGGGCTTTAAGCCTAGTACACACTTTCATTTATGATTGGCCAATCACTGACCAATGTTACCATCTTCATATAGTGTAAGGGTCAACAGATCTTGAATTTTATGAGGAGATTGTGTAGGTAAAACCCTCAAACTAGGTGGTAACATTGGTAAGTGATTGGCCAATCATAATTGAACTGTGTACCAGGTTTTAGAGGTAAGCTTTTCATTTTTTGTTTAATACAAACTTGTGTAATATATGCTTAAATCACCCATGGTTTGATTCTTACAATTATATTTTATAAGTATCACATATTTCTTAGTGTATAATAATGCTGAAAACAGCTCCCATGGATAATATATCTAGAACAGTTGTGAATGTGCAGTGAGTGACACAGTCATGCATTTTTACCTGTTTAATTGAAATGTAAAGCTCAGCTTTAATTACTTCTGTTAAACTGTTTTGCATGTATTTGCTTCTGCCCAACTAAGCAGCAGCAAATATGAATTCATTAAGATATAGCAGTGTGTTATAGATTTGCAGAAACAACTTCTCTAGGGAGCTAAGTTTCACCCCTAGAGCATTTAAATTTGATTTGATTGATAGCACAATGTGAAATACTAAAAAAATGACCTACTTAAACAAGCATACATAATGACTGTGAAATATGTTATCTTAATGAGTGTTGACCCAGCTTCTCACTGTTAGAACTAAAAAATTCAAAAAGGAAAAATTGTTGAGGAAGACACGTGAAGGAACTGGAAATCCAATTATTTTCATTTTAGATTTTTTTTTTTAGGGTAAGGTACCCTAATATATATATATATATATATATATATATATATATATATATATATATATATATATATATATATATATATAAATATTTGGATGTAACAAATTATGATTAAGTTTTAGACATTTATTGTGAATAAGATTCCAGGGTGATGGGGAAAAGTGAGACAATACTGAAACAGCACATAAGATATTGAATAGATTGGAAATGCAAACTTAACAACTGTCTTATGCTAGGTACACACCATACAATTTTCTGTTAGATTTTCTGTAACATTTACATGTCAGATAGATCATTTCCAACATATTGGAAATTATCTATCTAACCATCTATCTGCCTAGCAATTAGGCATTGTTCTACTCAGCAGGAGATAACCAGAAGACAATGCACCAGAGATAATGACCAGTCTCTACCAGTACTTTACAGAAAATAATCTAATTACAGAAAATCTAACAGAAAAATCTAACAGAAAATTGTATGGTGTGTACTAGGCATTAGGTCTGTATGCCAAGTATAGTACCTGGGTCATCCTGAATATTGAAAAAAAAATGTATCACTTTCAGACAAAAAAAAAATCTGACTTCTATTAGTGGATTTTTTCCTTTGCTCTGCATTATGAGATAATTAATTACTGTATATGTGCACTAAAAGTCTTTTAGCTATTATTTGGAGTACTTTCAGGAAACCAGACAACATTCTACAAGCCTACAAGCGTATCGCCATAGAAAACCACTCAAGTTTGTTTGTTTTTTTCTGTTTTTTTTTTTTTTTTAGCTCTTGCTGTTTTGGGAAACCAAAAGAGATGTCACACAATGTCTCATTAGGACTAGTACTATAAAGTAATTATGTTTGTCTCAATGGCCTTGGTTCATTAAGCTGCGCTGCTTAACCCATTCAGGTTCCGTGGTTTTCACGTGAGAAATGTTCACCTCCCATTCATTAGCCTATAACTTTATCACTACTTATCACAATGAACTGATCTATATCTTGTTTTTTCCGCCACCAATTAGGCTTTCTTTGGGGGGTACATTTTGCTAAGAGCCACTTTACTGCAAACGCATTTTAACAGGAAGAATAAGAAAAAAATGGAAAAATTCATTATTTCTCAGTTTTCAGCCATTATAGTTTTAAAATAATACATGCCTCCATAATTAAAACTCACGTATTGTATTTGCCCATATGTCCCGGTTATTACACTGTCCCTATCACAATGTGTGGCGACAATATTTTATTTGGAAATAAAGGTGCATTTTTTCCATTTTGCATCTATCACTATTAACAAGTTTAAAATAAAAAAAATATAGAAATATTTCATCTTTACATTGATATTTAAAAAGTTTAGACCCTTAGGTAAATATTTACATGTCTTTTTTTATTTACATGTTTTTTTTTTATAGTAAACATTTTATTTGGGTAGTTTTGGGAGGGTGGGGGGTAAACAATAGATTTATAATGTAAATGTGTGTTCATTTTAATTTATTTTTATTTTCAGGTGTAGTATTACTTTTTGGCCACAAGATGGCGGCCATGAGTTTGTTTACATGACGTCAATCTAAGTGTAACACACGCTTAGAGTGGCGCATTAGGAAGGGAATGGCCAGAAAAGGCGCAGCTTCCGAGAGAAGCTGTCGCTTTTTCAGCGGGGGAGAAGAATCAGTGATCGGGCACCATAGCCTGATACATTGATTCCCTGGCTACCGAATCCGCGGCCGGGAGTGCGCGTGCACGCGCGCGATTGGCTGCGGGGGCGCGCGGTAGCGCGCATGGTTCCTGGACGTAGTTTCTACGTCCAGGAACCGCTTACTGAATCAAGGCCAATATGTCTTATGTCACTTCAGGCACACTGTAAGATGTTATTATTCTGTACAGTTTTCATTAACAGGGTGTAAAAATTAGTAAAATTGAGAAGTGGAAATGAATACAAAAGCTGTCAGACTATAATAGGTGAAGCCTGTATATTTAGGATATTACCCTGATTTTAGATTTCTTCTTAATTTGCATAGTAAAATAGCATTGGTAGGGACTTGAACACAAACCAGCTAGGCAATGTAGAGCAGCTTTGGATGGTATGGTGGAGGAGAAAGTAAAACTTGAAAACTTAATTGCAAAAATAAAGAAAAATTCAAATTGCAAAAGTAAAGGGAGAAAAAAAAGCCAGTAAGACTATAACATACCCCAGGGGATGCTTTGTGGGGATGCTTTGTTTCATTAATGAATAGGAAAATCATTATTTTATTATATAAACCCTTAGAATGGAGCAACAGGCTTAAAATATTTGGACAGTTCCCTGCTCTGCTTCATTATGATGGGTTAAAGCTTACAGTACAAAGGGGGCAATAGTTCAAAAAAACTTCTGACACTTCACACGACCACTAGAAAGCTCCCACTCCCAAGTGAGTTAAATTGGAGAGTCAGAGCTTGTGAACTGAACTTGTCTAAACTAGAGTGCTCAATTTCAATATGGCTAAGTTCAGTTAGATTAGATGTAATGGTTAACACCATTATGTACAAAACTGCTCTATTATTGAAAACGTAAAAACGTAAAACCCAGCATAACATACTGATGATAAACAGCAAGTACTCGTAAATGTGACAGCATGCATTGACAACACACATTTTGCTTGATTTGGCAACTATTTATTTAACGTCTCATCTTGTACACAGAATCAGCAGCTGTATATGTGTGTATGTATATATATATATATATATATATATATATATATATATATATATATATATATATATATATATATATATATATATATATACATATCATATATATATACATATACAGTATATACAGTGGCTTGCATAAGTATTCGGCCCCTTTGAAGTTTTCCACATTTTGTCACATTATTGCCACAAACATGAATCAATTTTATTGGAATTCCATGTGAAAGACCAATACAAAGTTGTGTACACGTGAGAAGTGGAACGAAAATCATACATCTTTCCAAACATTTTTTACAAATCAATAACTGCAAAGTGTGTGTGCGTAATTATTCAGCCCCCTGAGTCAATACTTTGTAGAACCACCTTTTGCTGCAATTACAGCTGCCAGTCTTTTAGGGTATGTCTCTACCAGCTTTGCACATCTAGAGACTGAAATCCTTGCCCATTCTTCTTTGCAAAACAGCTCCAGCTCAGTCAGATTAGATAGACAGGGTTTGTGAACAGCAGTTTTCAGATCTTGCCACAGATTCTCGATTGGATTTAGATCTGGTCTTTGACTGGGCCATTATAACACATGGATATGTTTTATTTTAAACCATTCCATTGTTGCCCTGGCTTTATCTTTAGGGTCGTTGTCCTGCTAGAAGGTGAACCTCCGCCCCAGTCTCAAGTCTTTTGCAGACTCCAAGAGGTTTTCTTCCAAGATTGCTCTGTATTTGGCTCCATCCATCTTCCCATCAACTTTGACCAGCTTCCCTGTCCCTGTTGAAGAGAAGCAACCCCAGAGCATGATGCTGCCACCACCATATTTGACAGTGGGGATGATGTGTTCTGAGTGATGTGCAGTGTTAGATTTCTGCCACACATAGAGTTTTGCATTTTGGCCAAAAATTTCCATTTTGGTCTCATCTGACCAGAGCATCTTCTTCCACATGTTTGCTGTGTCCCCCACATGGCTTGTGGCAAACTGCAACAAGACTTCTTATGCTTTTCTGTTAACAATGGCTTTCTTCTTGTCACTCTTCTATAAGAGCTAACTTTTGTGCAGTGCACGACTAATAGTTGTCCTATGGACAGATTCCCCCCATCTGAGCTGTAGATCTCGTCCAGAGTCACCATAGTTTTCTTGACTGCATCTCTGATCAGCGCTTTCCTTGTTCGGCCTGTAAGTGTAGGTACACGGCCTTGTCTTGGTAGGTTTACAGTTGTGCCATACTCCTTCCATTTATGAATGTTCACTTGAACAGTGCTCCGTGGGATGTTCAAGGCTTTGGAAATATTTTTGTAGCCTAAGCCTGCTTTACATTTTTCAATAACTTTATCCCTGACCTGTCTGGTGTGTTCTTTGGACTTCATGGCGTTGTTGCTCCCAATATTCTCTTAGACAATGTCTGAGGCCGTCACAGAGCAGCTGTATTTGTACTGACATTAGATTACACACAGGTGCACTCTAGTCATTAGCACTCATCAGGCAATGTCTATGGGCAACTGACTGCACTCAGACCAAAGGGGGCTGAATAATTACGCACACCCCACTTTGCAGTTATTGATTTGTAAAAAATGTTTCAAATCATGTATTACTTTCATTCCTCTTCTCACGTGTACACCACTTTGTATTGGTCTTTCATGTGGAATTCCAATAAAATTGATTCATGCTTGTGGCAGTAATGTGACAAAATGTGGAAAACTTCAAGGGGGCCAAATACTTTTGCAACCCACTGTATAATATATATATATATATATATATATATATATATATATATATATATATATATATATATATATATATATATATATAAATAAAAATATAAAAATATATATATATATATATATATATATATATAAATATAAATATATATATATATATATATATATATATAAATATATATATATATAAATATATATATATATATATATATATATATATATATATATATATATATATATATATATATATAAATATAAAAATATATATATAAATATAAAAATATATATATATATATAAAAATATATATATATATATAAAAATATAAAAATATATATATATATATATAAAAATATATATATATATATATATATATATATATATATATATATATATATATATATATATATATATATATATATATATATATATATATATATATATATATATATATATATATATATATATATATATATATATATATATATATATGATACATATTTTTAAGCAATTTAAATGAACTACCGTATATACTCGCATATAAGCCGACCCGCATATAAGCCGACCCTCCAAATTTTACCTAAAAAAACAGGGAAAAATGATTGACCCCCATATAAGCCAGGGGTAGGAAATGCTGGATTGGTGCAGGCCGCGTGATCCCCCCAGTGTGTCCCAGTATAGCTAGTATAGTGCCCAGTTTAGCCAGTATAATGCCCAGTATAGCTAGTATAGTGCCCAGTATAGCCAGTAAAGTGCCCAGTATAGCCAGTATAGTGCCCAGTATAGCCAGTATAATGCCCAGTATAGCTAGTAAACTGCCCAGTATAGTCAGTAAAGTGTCCAGTATAGCAAGTATAGTGCCCAGTTTAGCCAGTATAGTGCCCAGTTTAGTGATCCCCGTCCGCCCGCAGCTCCCTCTACTACGGGTGCCCCTCTCGCTCTGCTCTGCTCGCCGTGTATCACAGCAGCGCGCCCGGCGCTGCTGCTGTGACGAGGCAGGAGAGAGCGGTTCCCCTGGTAACGGCGTCGCCGTTACCAGGGGAACCGCTCTCTCCTGCCTCGTCACAGCAGCAGCGCCGGGCGCGCTGCTGTGATACACGGCGAGCAGAGCGAGAGGGGCACCCGCAGTAGAGGAAGCGGCCGCCGGCTGAAGAGGTAATAACAGCGGCGGCCGCGGAGGGAGGGAGCGAGTGGGCGGGGGGCGTCGCGGACCACCACCACCACAATAGAGACTCGCATACAAGCCGACCTCCCAACTTTTGACCCCCTTTTTGGGGGTCAAAAATTCGGCTTGTATGCGAGTATATACGGTACTCTCTTGTAATCTCACTAATCAGTGTTAGCTATGCTTTGGCATGTTTCCTAAAGATCCTTATTATATTATTAGCAGTTGTACATTATCTAAGAAACATAAAAAAGTGAGGCCTTTAGTGCAGTGAAAAAAAGATTCTTGGAGAGGTCATCCTTCAAATGTAGACCTTTGCAGATTGTAAAACATGCTGCTAAACTGTTGAATTACTGTAGTACGTGTGTGTGTGTGTGTGCGTGCGTGCGTGCGCGTTTGCGTGCGTGGTGTTAGGAGGGGGGATGTAGGGTTGACGGTGGCTCCATGACCTGCCTCTGATTATTCTCCTCTCTGTACAGGTGTGCCTATTATTTATGTTGGAAGCTGTTTTTTGCGCACTCGTTACCCGACTCGTAATCACGAGTTACTCGAGATCACTAATCGGTAGTCTTGATTAAAAGCCTGCCGACTTTAGCGGTTAATAGCAATGAATCCTTGCATGCTAGAAACACAAAATTTGCAGGTTATGTTAAGAAGAACAGTGGGAACAAGATGGGAAAAAAGTGGGAATTTTTTTTTTCAAAAAGACTTTACAGTTTTTGAGAAAATCGATTTTAAAGTTTCAAAGGAAAAAAGTATACATTAAAATGTGGTAAATGACAGTTAATGTAGCAAACCTAACGGTAGCGTAAATTTACATATATCAAAAGAAAGAGCAATGGATTTCATGATGGTGTTTCCAGGGGGTCCATACGCAGTGTGTACGGACCCCCTGGAAACCCTGCCAGTTCCGCAACGCTTTGGCCAGGGATCACTAACACAGCCACAATATGGCTGTATAAAGATCCCTGGCATCTTTTCCTATTTTTCAAAACTTTTTTTATGTTCAGAGGATGGGAAAATTAAAAAAAAAATAATGTAGGGCCCCCTCCCGAGCATCTTAAACCCCTTGTCCCCCATGCAGGCTGGGATAGCCAGAATGCGAAGCCCCGGCCAAGTGGGGCTTTGCACCCTGAGCTATACCAGCCCGCATGGTCCATGGTATGGGGGGCTCCGGGGGAGAGGGGTGGCTAAGCCTTCCCCACCTCCGATGCCCCAGGAAAAGGTGAGGGTGATGACTCCCTGGGGGTGTTCATGGTGGCATCTGGGAGTTTCCTTTAAGAAGGGGACCCCTGATGCCTGCCCCCTCGTGGGAGAAATTAGTATAGGGGTACAAAGTAACCATTACCCATTTCCACAAATGGTTAAATGAAATAGAAACACAACAACGAGAAAAGTCCTTTATTCTTAATTAACATAAATAATTACCTTTACCTTTAAGAAAAAGTTCCCATGCCAATATCTTTAGAAAGGTCCTATGCCAATATCCTCTAATCTTGTGATCTTTGTTACATTGATTGAAGATCTCTGCGCAAAACCGCCGACACACAGAGATGCTCTCCGTCGCACAGCACACAGCTCTAGCTATAGCTAGAGCAAAAGCATCTTTGAATTTTGGCTCCAAGTCAGGAGGATCCCCCTTAGTCTGTTAATAGACCAATGGGGAGACTTGGAGCCAAAATTCAAAGATGTTTTTGCTCAGGGCCGAACCGAGGCAGAGGCGAGAGAGGCTTCAGCCTCAGGGTGCAGAGTAGCAGGGGGCGCACAACTCAATGAACTTTCATTCCCCTGTTGTGTTTTAAGCAGAGATAAATAAGAAAAGGGGATACATGGCAGTGACTGCAAGCCAGATAACTAGAGATGAAGGTGTTGGGGGCCCTGGGACACCTCTTAGTTAAATAGTGAACAGTGTATGACGACTGGGGTGGGAGGGATGGAGGGGCGCCTTTGGTGTCTCAGCCTTGGGTGCTGGAGGACCTTGTCCCGGCTCTGATTTTGCTCCAGCTATACAGTGTTCCCACTGTTCTTTTTAAAGTAACCTGCAGATTTGGTGTTTCTAGCATGTAAAGGGGCTTTGCTATTAACCGCTAAAGTTGGTGGGTTTTGCTACATTAACCATCATTTACCGCATTTAAATGTACACTTTTTTACTTTTTCCTTTAAAATTGATTTTTTCAAAAGCTATAAAGTCTTTTTGATTATTTTGTTTCCTCTTGTTCCCACTGTTCTTCTTAACATAATCTGTGTTTCTAGCATGTAAGGGGGCTTTGCTATTAACCGCTAAACTCGGCGGGTTTTTAATCATGAATACCGACTCTTGATTCGTGATTACATTCGGTTATTCCACTTGAAACTGCACTCGAGTCGGATATCCCTTTCTACTCGTGATCACAAGTCAATTCGGAAGTGGGCTGAGTCATGCTCGTGATCACTCGTATTCATGATCAGGGCTATCCGAGCAACCCTGCGAAACTTTGGATGGGCCCCCCGCTTTATGCAGGAGTAAACTGAGAACCAATGTTATTCAATCGGCTAGTGCACACTTGAATGTGTTTTCCCAATGCAGATAAAAATAGACAGTATTAACTACTTAACGACCGCCCACTGCACAGGGGCAGCCGGAAAGTGGATCGCGTAAGGACCGCCGCATGTACAAGAGGTGGCGGTCCTTGTACGGGCATGGGTGGAGCGATCGCGTCGTCCGTGACACGATCCTCCGCCGGGGATCGATGGCCGGGGATTTAGCCTCCAGCTCGCCGGCCACTTAGAAGCACCAGCAGGCGGAGGAATACACATATCCGCATGCAAAGCGTATAATAGGCTTTGTAATGCATACAAAGCCTATTATACAGGTTGCCTCCTGCCCTGGTGGTCCCAGTGTCTGAGGGACCACCAGGGCAGGCTGCAGCCACACTAGTCTGCACCCAATCACACTGTTCTCCCCCCCCCCCCTGCCCCCTGATCGCCCACAGCACCCCTCAGACCCCCCTGCCCACCTCCCAGACCCCTGTTTGCACCCAATCACCCCCCTAATCACCCATCAATCACTCCCTGTCACTATCTGTAAACATTTTTTTTTTATTCCCTAAACTGCCCCCTTCTCCCTCCTGATCACCCCCCCCTCAGATTCTCCCCAGACCCCCCCCCCCCCCGTGTACTGTATGCATCTATCCCCCCTGTAATAACCCACTGATCACCTGTCAATCACCTGTCAATCACCCATCAATCACCCCCTGTCACTGCCACCCATCAATCAGCCCCTAACCTGCCCCCTGTGGGCAATCTGATCACCCACCCACACCAATAGATCGCCCGCAGATCCGACGTCAGATCACCTTCCAAGTGCCTTGTTTACATCTGTTCTCTACCCTAAACACCCACTAATTACCCATCAATCACCCCCTGTCACTGCTACCCATCAGATTAGACCCCTATCTGCCCCTAGGGCACTCAATCACCTGCCCACACCCTCAGAACGCCCTCAGACCCCAGCCCTGATCACCTCGCCAGTGCATTGCTTGCATCTATTCCCCCCTCTAATCACACCTTGAGACACCCATCAATCACCTCCTGTCACCCCCTAGCACACCTACCCATCAGATCAGGCCCTAATTTGCCCCGTGTGGGCTCCTGATCACTCGGCCAAACCCTCAGATCCCCCTCAGACCCCCTTCTGATCACCTCCCCAGTGCATTGATTGCATCTATTTTCCCCTCTAACCACCCCCTGAGACACCCATCAATCACCTCCTGTCACCCCCCTAGCACTCCTATCCATCAGATCAGGCCCAATACAACCTGTCATCTAAAAGGCCACCCTGCTTATGACCGGTTCCACAAAATTCGCCCCCTCATAGACCACCTGTCATCAAAATTTGCAGATGCTTATACCCCTGAACAGTCATTTTGAGACATTTGGTTTCCAGACTACTCACGGTTTTGGGCCCATAAAATGCCAGGGCGGTATAGGAACCCCACAAGTGACCCCATTTTAGAAAAAAAGACACCCCAAGGTATTCTGTTAGGTGTATGACGAGTTCATAGAAGATTTTATTTTTTCTCAAAAGTTAGCGGAAATTGATTTTTATTGTTTTTTTCACAAAGTGTCATTTTTCACTAACTTGTGACAAAAAATAAAATCTTCTATGAACTTGCCATACACCTAACAGAATACCTTGGGGTGTCTTCTTTCTAAAATGGGGTCAGTTGTGGGGTTCCTATACTGCCCTGGAATTTTAGGGGCCCTAAACCATGAGGAGTAGTCTAGAAAACAAATGCCTGAAAATGACCTGTGAATAGGACATTGGGCCCCTTAGCGCACCTAGGCTGCAAAAAAAGTGTCAAACATGTGGTATCGCCGTACTCAGGAGAAGTAGTATAATGTGTTTTGGGGTGTATTTTTACACATACCCATGCTGGGTGGGAGAAATATCTCTGTAAATGGACAATTGTGTGCAAAAACAAACAAACAATTGTCATTTACAGAGATATTTCTCCCACCCAGCATGGGTATGTGTAAAAATACACCCCAAAACACGTTATACTACTTCTCCTGAGTACGGCGGTACCACATGTGTGGCACTTTTTACACCCTAAGTGCGCTAAGGGGCCCAAAGTCCAATGAGTACCTTTAGGATATCACAGGTCATTTTGCGACATTTGGTTTCAAGACTACTCCTCACGGTTTAGGGCCCCTAAAATGCCAGGGCAGTATAGGAACCCCACTAATGACCCCATTCTAGAAAGAAGACACCCAAAGGTATTCCATTAGGAGTATGGTGAGTTCATAGAAGATTTTTTTTTGTCACAAGTTAGCGGAAAATGACACTTTGTGAAAAAAATCAATTTCCACAAACTTGTGACAAAAAATAAAATCTTCTATGAACTCACAATACTCCTAACGGAATACCCTGGGGTGTCTTCATTCTAAAATGGGGTAATTTGTGGGGTTCATATACTGCCCTGGCATTTTAGGGGCCCTAAACCGTGATGAGTAGTCTTGAAACAAAAATGACCTGTGAAATCCTAAAGGTACTCATTGGACTTTGGGCCCCTTAGCGCAGTTAGGGTGCAAAAAAGTGCCACACGTGGTATCGCCGTACTCAGGAGAAGTAGTATAATGTGTTTTGGGGTGTATTTTTACACATACCCATGCTGAGTGGGAGAAATATCTCTGTAAATGGACAATTGTGTGCAAAAACAAACAAACAATTGTCATTTACAGAGATATTTTTCCCACCCAGCATGGGTATGTGTAAAAATACACCCCAAAACACATTATACTACTTCTCCTGAGCAATACCACATGTGTGGCACTTTTTTGCAACCTAACTGCGCTAAGGGGCCCAAAGTCCAATGAGCACCTTTAGGCTTTACAGGGGTGCTTACAAAATTAGCACCCCCCAAAATGCGAGGACAGTAAACACACCCCACAAATGACCCCATTTTAGAAAGTAGACACTTCAAGGTATTCAGAGAGGGGCATGGTGAGTCCGTGGCAGATTTCATTTTTTTTTTGTCACAAGTTAGCAGAAATGGAAACTTTTTTCTTCTCTTGTCACAAACTGTCATTTTCCGCTAACTTGTGACAAAAAATAATATCTTCTATGAACGCATTATGCCTCTTAGTGAATACTTTGGGATGTCTTCTTTCCAAAATGGGGTAATTTGGGGGGTATTTATACTATCCTGGAATTCTAACCCCTCATGAAACATGACAGGTGGTCAGAAAAGTCAGAGATGCTTGAAAATGGGAAAATTCACTTTTTGTACCATAGTTTGTAAACGCTATAACTTTTACCCAAACCAATAAATATAGGCTGAATATTTTTATTTTTTTTATCAAAAACATGTTTGTCCACATTTTTCATGCTGCATGTATACAGAAATTTTACTTTATTTGAAAAATGTCAGCACAGAAAGTTAAAAAAATCATTTTTTTGACAAAATGCATGTCTTTTTTGATGAATATAATAAAAAGTAAAAATCGCAGCAGCAATCAAATAGCACCAAAAGAAAGCTTTATTAGTGACAAGAAAAGGAGCCAAAATTCATTTAGGTGGTAGGTTGTATGAGCGAGCAATAAACCGTGAAAGCTGCAGTGGTCTGAATGGTAAAAAAAGGTCTGGTCCTTGAGGGGGTAAAGCCTACGGTCCTCAAGTGGTAAAGCACTGCATGCATTTTTTCGATCAATTACATTAGCTTCTGTGATAAAATTTGCATGTTTATACACATACAGACACACGGTATACAGAAAATGCATACAGAAAACCGGCAGAGGAGTGTGCATCCAGCATCAGCTTATTACACTCACTTTATCCATCTCAGATGCAGCAGAACTGGCTCTGCAGACTCCTCCAGCAGCACTTGGGGAGGGATAGAGAGGTTGGGGGCTGGGCGTGGCACACAAGAGCCTGCTGCACACTCTCTACAACTCTTTGGGCCATATGCAATTCACTTTTTCACCTGAGTTTTCTCCTAGGTGATATTTTTAAATTTGTCAATAAAATGCCTTTTAAGCCACCAGCAAGCAAGAAAATACTCAGAATAATTTTGAAACTACTTTTGCACTTACTGCTCAGTACTTTTTCAGTTGAAAAGTGCTGGGAAATTATTTAAAATAGAAGATGAAAAATTATCTCCTAGGAGAAAACATAGGAGAAAACTGGAATTGCATATGGGCCATTATCTGAAAAACTTTGTATGGTTTCTTATCAGTGGCTGAGCAGATGCAGTCATTAGAACAATTGTGCAGAGAGCAGAAAGTTTGTTCTCTCCATGCCTTTAGTTTTCAATCTCTTAGGACAGGGAAAAGAAACTTCTCCCCCCCCCCATGAGGCCCCCTGCAGCTTCTGGGGCCCCTGCGAATGCATCCCTTGCAGGGTCTATTGTTACGCCCCTGTGGGAGATCTAGTAATGGTTCTGCTATTGCTGGGTACTGCTAAAGACCAATGAGGGTGACCTGCTGTACTTGGGCACCTTGCTTACTCTCCTTAAATTTTGTTGTTGTACAACTTTCTCTTCATCAACTTCTCTCGCCTGTTATACTGGCTATATGGCTGCAACCTACGTCAGGTCATGCATGTCAATCTTCCACCACAGTCTTCTCCTTCTTTTCCTGACTGGACTCAATTAAACAGTATGTTCCAAGATTTGGCACCACTGGCATAACAATAGCCCTGGTGACCCCCTATCACTGCAGGTGGGCCCAGGGGCTAAGGGACCTGGTAGGGTGCAGACTGCAGAGCAGGTCCTGGGACTGTAATTACACCATTGCTTGTGAGCACCCTGGCCCTGCACACTAGTGCCACCTCCCCCAGCACCCCCAGATTCTAAAAGCTGCAAAGCAGTGGTAGTCACAGCAGAGAGTAATACGTTACCTCATCCCTATTAGCTTGTGGCTCTCCCAAACTATTGTTACATGACAGGAAGCTGCAAGCTAAAAGGCTGCATGTTGTAGCTTCACAGTGGAGTGAAGTGGACTGGTCTCTCAGGATAAGGTAAAGTATTACTCTCTGCTGTGGCTACAACTGCTTTGCAGCTTTTTTAGAATCTGGGGGTGCTGGGGGGAGAAGTAGACTTTGGAGTGAGGAGTGGGATTGGGTGTTCTGGCCTGCTGAATGTTGCAAGGGGGCCTTGTTAAAACAAGTGACACACTAAAGAAATATATGGTGGTCTCCTTTTAGAAGTGATCTACTACGCAGACACAACTTATACTCACATTTGGTTAAGAAATATTTTTCTTAACAACAGTAAAACAAATTACAAAACTTGGCAAAAGAAAGCAATGGCAAATCAATGCTCAAACTATAAAATCTGTACAGCTACAAATACACAAATGCAAGTTTGAGCATTTCCATGGTATGCTTTCTTCAACAACAGTGATACAAAGTGATTGTGCTGTGACACATTATACAGTAAAGAAAGGCAGTCTTCTTTCAGACCTGATAGATGGCTTGATTCCATCTGGAACCCTAGAAACTGCTGAACAAAGAGGCACAGCACAAGCTAACAGACTAAAAAGTTACACTAGACAGGCAGTAGGCAAAATGTTAAATAAGCAATTCTTTAATTGAATTCCCATCGGCAGTGTAACAACATTAGCTTTGAAATACTGTATCATGTTTCACATAACAGTAATTTCACATCAAAATTTGTAGTTACAATGCAACATTTTTAGCAAATTTGTAATTCATTTCGCCCCCCAACCATAATTATGTTCAACAACATCATGATTGCATGTTAATTAGTACCTGCAAACAAAATTTGAGCTCTGATGGCCATCATGAGTGCACCAACCTGTTTGGCAAGAGAATAAGTGGCATGTATGTATGTACATATGAAGTGGATGTGAATGCGGGGGCATGGTATGTCAGCCTTAAAGCTTTTACTGTGTTTTTAATGGTTTTAGTACTGTGGAATTGTTGCACACTCTTTTGAATTGCTCACAATAAAGATGAATTTTGATATTGGCAAGTGAGGCCTAGTCTAGCTTTTTGTGAAGTAGTGGTTTAGTAATTGAGCTTTTTGAGCTTAAAGGCCCACATTTAATTGAGGCGATTACTGAAGGAGTGCATTAGCACGTAGCCAGTTAAATCCCCAATTTATCGCCATTAGGAGACCGGAAATCTGCACACCATTAATTTAAAAGGAGGGGGGTTTGTATAACCCATTCTAAATCGGTCCCAATCATTAGTACCCCAACTGATGGGACTATTATATAAATTGTGAGCAGTAACTATTGGAGGTGCTCAAGCCCACCCTAATTTTTATTTTTAAGGAGGGGTGGCATCTGTACAGACACGCAATAATGGCATATCGATTACCGGAGACACTGCAAGAAGAGATTGATTCGGTATTCTCTGGCCCTGGGACTGTGGTTGATAGAGAAAAAGGCCAAAATAAAGAACCACTCTGGCAGCTTTTCAAAGGGCATCGCCATCTAGTTGAAAAACTGCTTAAAAGAAGGTGGAATGTCTCCTTTTTGCAATCCTACCATAAAGCCAAGGTCATTCCTCACGGAATACGTGAGCGAATAGCACCAGCAGAAAACTTACTAACTGAAAGATTTAAGTTAATCTGGAGTGAGGATTGCTTGCGGAGAGGTCTACATATACTTGAACTGTTTATAGAGGAGGAAAAGATGCAGTTGGACGAGCTGTCAGATCTGGTTGAAACAAGTGGTGCCCAACTTGACAAACATAAAGATGACCCAGGGTTTGAGAAACTGAATAGCAACCTAAAAACTTATATAGAAAAAACACAATTTTCAATAAAGAAGTTGAAACAATCTAAATTTCAGAAGGATGTTGCAGAATGGGATTTGAAAACAGCATTTGATCCCTCCCTTAGACCTAAACGGGGCCGATCCAAATCGAGAAGGAGAGGAAGTGGTAGCCGACCGAGACGCCCAACCCCAAATCCCAAAAACAATACACATCAGGAAATAGAGAGTGAGGATGTAGAGGAGGAAAATGCAGATAGACAGGTGGCTTTTTTAGATCAGGAGGGGGAGGAAGAAGAGGAGGAAGACGAAAGCGACGACCAGGACAAAGACAGAGGATCAGGAAAAGAGACAAAAGAGAGGAGTCAAAAGGGAAGGGGAGGAAAGGCAAAACTGACAGGACAGAGGGAGGAACCGAGGGGGAGGAGTCAAAACAAAAACAAATAAAAAGCGGAACTCTGGGGGTAGATGTGGTTAATCTCTCTGACTTCCCCTTAGAACCCCACCATGTCTCCCTGCTGTCAAAGGGACTTACCTTTGCCCCGGTACAAAAGGGTGATGAATTCACTATCTATAAGGACGTTCTCCTCTTTTTGAGGCGTGTTCTTTTAAAATTAATGTTTAAAGATCGTAATAGCCAAAAGCCTGCAACAGATGGAGAAGAAGCCCAATATGAATGCTTGGATCTGGGGGAAAGGGAGGCCCTTAGGGCATTGGAAAGTTTATGGGATGAGGGGCATGTAGAAATAGACCACAACGACATGAGCATGACAGAGACTATAGATGAAGTGACACTCCATACTAAACTTCGTAAAAAATCCAGATTTATGCCCTCCCTTGGCTCTAACAAATATTTGTCTGTCTTCCTGGAGACCTTTAGTAGAGACTTGGAGACCCTGAACTTGGACCCAAAGATCAAACAAAACCTAACCAGAGAGGAAAAAGTGGCACTACAGCAATTGAAAGACGCAAAAGGGTTTGTTATAAAACCGAGTGACAAGGGGGGGAATGTGGTGTTGTGGCGTGAAGAGGACTATCTATTAGAGATGCATCGACATTTAAATGATGAAAGGACATACAAAATCATGCCGCATGACCCATTCCCCCCCTTGATTGACAAAATCAATGCCAAACTACAGGGAGCCTATGGGGAAGGTCTTCTATCTAAGGCAGAATTTGAATTTTTAAGAGTTGATGAATATATTAGACCCACACTCTACCTGACCCCAAAATTACACAAAAATAAAGAACACCCCCCTGGTCGTCCAATCCTGTCAGGGATTGGAGGCCCAACCGAACGAATAGGACAATATGTGGACCAAAAATTGAAGAAATTGGTCCAGAGTCTTCCCTCCTACGTTCAGGACACTCGGGATGTCCTGAAGGTTATCTCTGGTGTGCAGATCCCGGAGGGGGCCCTCCTGGTGGGGATCGATGTGGAGTCTCTCTACACGTCGATTCCCCACCAGGTGGGCATTGAAGCTGCAGCTTTCTACCTCGAAGAGACCCACCCGACTATGATAGACCACAACTACTTTGTACTAGATATGCTGCGATTGGTATTGACTGAAAACTACTTTCTGTTTGGGGGAAGGTTTTATCATCAGGTGGCTGGAACATCGATGGGAGCGGCGTGTGCGCCGGCGTACGCATGCCTTCATCTAGGACTGTGGGAGAGGCAAGACGTGTATGTACTTGATGCGTTCCGGCGACACGTCGCTCTATGGATTAGATTTATAGACGATGTGCTGGTGGTGTGGAGAGGTAAAAAAGACGAGTTGGATGCATTTGTTGAAATGCTCAATAACAATGATAGAAATATCAAGTTGACCTATGTGTGCGAGGAGCATGAGATCCCCTTTCTGGACCTGAAAATTGCGGTCAGAGATGGGGCCCTCACTAGCTCGACATACAGAAAGCCAACTGCAGGGAACACGATCCTCCACGCCACCAGCCACCATCCCAGCCACCTGGTGAGAAACATTCCATATGGACAGTTCCTCCGTTTAAGGAGGAACTGCTCCAGTGAGGAGGAATTTAATAAAGAATCCCGTGAACTATATATGCGTCTAAGAGATCGGGGATACCCCCATAGGGTGCTTAGAAGAAGTCTGAGGAAAGCTAGAAATAGAGATCGGGAAACCCTTCTGGTGTCGGGTAAAAGAGAGGGATCAGATATCCCAAGCAGGGAAAGGATTATTACACAATACGGATCACACTGGGAAACCGTGCGTGAATCCCTGTCAAAAGCTTGGCCTATCCTCTTGGCATCGCCTGACATTGCAGAAATCGTAGGCCCCTCCCCCACTCTGACAGCAAGGAGAGCAAGGAATCTAAGAGACCAACTTGTTACCTCTGAATTTAAAAACACTAAGCAGAGTGAAGAAAGGAAAACATGGCTAGCAGCTACACCACCACCAAAGGGCATGCACAGATGCGGGAGATGTAAGGTCTGCCCCTATGTCCACAAAACAAAAACATTCTGGGACTCAAAACGCAGGAGACAGTTTAACATTAGAACCTTTATGAACTGCGAGACCACAGGGGTGGTATACATGGTGACCTGCCCCTGTGACCTGCACTATGTCGGCATGACAACCAGGTCATTTAAAACTAGAATCCTTGAACATATATCAAATGTAGGTAATAAAAATGATGAATGTAAGGGCCCCCTCAGAGACCACTATCAACAATGTCATGGAGGAAAGTTCAAAGGAAGCCTGGTTAAAATTGTGGCCTCAGTAACAAAGGGAACGAGAAAAGTCAACATAGAGAGGGAACTCCTGCGCTTGGAAACTATGTGGATCTATAGATTGGGGACCCTATCGCCACATGGTCTCAACTCTGAAATTGATTTCTCTGTATACTTAGAACCGTACGGGTAGTGTGGGCTGTGCCACAGCTGGTACCGCTGGACTATTTGAAGTTACACTAAAAGTGTGCTCGCATTGAACTTGAATTGCAATTTTGAAGTAATCTCTTAATCTAAACCTTTATCAAAGCTAACATTGATTATAGGTCATAATTGAGCCTCTTAGCGCCACCTGGTGTACAGGAGGCGACGGCTCCACCTCTGGCCGGTTCACACTATCTGTTTATCTGGTTACCGGCTGTGGTGTGCCTACTATGACTACCTGCCTGCGAGAATTGCATGTGAACTCTATCTGTGAGAGCTGTAAGTCTATAGGCAGCCTTATATAGAAGAGCTGCTGCATATGGGTAGAATGCCTGCTCGCTTGCATGTGAAGGTATAAATGTTGATAAAGACCCCCTAATGGCTGTAAAAGATTTCCTAAACTGTCATGTTGAAATGATATGAGAATGTACAAGCTATAGGGAGTTGTAATAACTGAAAACAAACTATAATGTCGTCTGAGGTGTGGGGCAAGACTTCCAGTAAGCAAGATGGCGCTTGCAGGTCTGTCAGGTGATCACAATTAGAAAATATAAAAGTAGATGCCACCCTCTCCTACCTTAAGCCACACCCTGAGGAAGCCCATTGGGCGAAACATGTCGGTGGGAGGAGCTACATGAGGCCGGCCTCGCTCACCGCTCTAACTCACGCTGCTTCTGAAACTGATCCCCGCAGGAACACCGCTAGCCAGGCACACGCGGGTAGATCATCCACGCCAACTGCCGCTGACAGGATTGGGCAAGTCGAGCCACCCGAGCTCTGAAGGTACCGCACACACCCCCAGGGGAAACTTGTAAACAGGGTTATGGCAACCCCCTGAGTGAGGCTGTATACTCCTGCGGACTATACCTAGGCTATATAGCTGCTGCAAGTTACTGCTACGCTTAACTACTAACTGCTGTTTGCATAGAGCTTAACAACCAAGCATGTCTTGAAATGACCTAAACTGGACTGCCTAACAAACGCGCAACTAACGCTGCTCTAATAAGTAGGACTGCCAATGCAAATATTTTGAAGGCTGGAACTGTGGTTTCTTTTCGTGTAGGCAAACAAGCTTGGTGATGTTCTATAACCCATAACCAGCGTTAATTAGTACCTGCAAACAAAATTTGAGCTCTGATGGCCATCATGAGTGCACCAACCTGTTTGGCAAGAGAATAAGTGGCATGTATGTATGTACATATGAAGTGGATGTGAATGCGGGGGCATGGTATGTCAGCCTTAAAGCTTTTACTGTGTTTTTAATGGTTTTAGTACTGTGGAATTGTTGCACACTCTTTTGAATTGCTCACAATAAAGATGAATTTTGATATTGGCAAGTGAGGCCTAGTCTAGCTTTTTGTGAAGTAGTGGTTTAGCAACAACATCATGATTGCATGTAATCATGTGAAAATGTAAAATATGATTCTTTAAGAACAAGTCAAAAAATGTTTTTGAAAAAAAACTTTGTATTTTTTTATAAATCGATTTTAAAAAATTCAAAGAAAAAATGTTTTTCAATCTAAGTAAAATGACATTTTGCTGAGGGTCATTTTATTATGTACTAAGTTCCAAGCCTCTTTAATCCCTTGTCAAACATGCAGGTTGGTATAGCTGGCCTATCATTGTTTTTGAAAGGGTCCAATACTATGGGCTTGATTCATAACCCAGTTATCACGCCTAAAAGACTTTAGGCGTGATGACCTTTTCACCACTGAGTTATCACCGCTTTTTCCTGCTCTTCGCGCGAAGTTACCGCGCGTACGCGCGTGAGAGCGCGCGCAAAGTCCCATAGGGTTTAATGGGAGCTTCGCGCGAAGCGTCGGGTGCTGCGCGCGTACGCGCGGTAACTTCGCGCGAGTTTCTTCTTATCACGCCTAAAGTGAGTTTAGGCGTGATAAGGGGCTTTTCACTGGCGTGCAAACACTTTGCACCGCTTTGTGAATCAAGCCCTATGAGTTTGTTAGTATAAGTTCTGGAACAGATGGAGTTTGAAGCATAACTAATTATTATTATTATTATTTTTTTTTTATTTATATAGCGCCAACATCTTCCGTAGCGCTGTACATAGTACACACAAATAATGGGGAACAAATATACATAAGAAATACAAGACACTGTACAGTCATGACATTGAATAGAATAAATACAGATACATACATAGTTGATATGTAGTTGGTACATATACATATGTTAAAATTACAGCAGTATGAGAAACACTAGGAGGAGGTCCCTGCCCTTGCGAGCTTACAATCTAGAGGGTAGTGGGGAGGAAACAAAAGGGAAGGAAACACCAGGATTAGTGGGTGAGCCAGTGTGCCTTCAGTGCTGCCTATAGCAAATTATAGGGTTTTCTGAACAGGTGTGTTTTCTAACTAATAAGGCAATGTGGAAGTAAATTATAGAAGAACTTTAACCAACGATTGAGCTTCATCCCAATAAGTAGCTAATATCCCCTTTCCCTCGAGAAATCGTTACCTTTTTTCAAATAGACCAAGGGGTGGAGGTTTCTGTATTGCTGATATTGTGGTGAAACCCCTCCCACAGTGTGATGTCATGACCAAGGTCCTGACAGTTTTCTGACTGTGAACCTTGTTGCATTGTGGGAAATGATTGCTTTTTCCAACTGCCAAGCAAGCAATATCTCCCTCTGTGCACAGAGCTCTCAGGAACAAACAATCTGTACAGATCACCTGGCAGAACTAATGATGTTACCCTCAGTGATACATTTAAGAATGGAAATCGGGGTGAGGGAAGATTTTACAATGAGCAAACACTGACTAAATAATCTATAAATGACTATTGTAAACAATAAGCAATTTAATTCATTATGTTATTTTAACTATAGTTCCTCTTTAAGTGAGCCACGCTTTCCTATCAGGCTTAAAGCTATCCATCCCATTTAGGAACCAGTAGGTAGGCTTGAAAGGTCAGAAAGAAGGGAATTCCTTCTGACACAGGATAGCACTAGTACTAACAACAGTGATACCTTATGTCTCTTGGGTATAGCGCTAGAAGAAAACATCTATTTGTAATGTATTTTTCACGGAACATGACTTCTGATTTTCTACTCTACTATCATACTATGTTCAGGTTATATTGCAAAAGTTTCCACCACTGTCACTTTACAGTTCAGTAAAATTCAGTGTATTATTCTCTTCATTTAAGCCTTCAGTCAGATGGCAATATAAAACATTGCTTAGAAGTATTATTCATATTATTACTGTTGTGCTAGTGTTGTCTATTGAAGTAAACAGAAATTGTCAATGCTTTTTGGCAAAATGGAAGTGCTGACTCTTTCAATAGAGGTAAAAGACTTTCCTATAGCCAATCGTAACATGTATTGAGCACTGCTGAGTTCAAATAATTGTGCCTTTTAATGCTTTCAAAGGGTTCTGTCATTCTTTTACATTTGCTGTAGATGCATGCTTTATACTACTTATTCCTTACCACTTAAAACAGTGCACTCAGTCTGAATATATCACGATCATCATCACTGTAGTCATTCTTTTGTTCTTGCCCACTGTCTTCTCTACGCAAATGCACATAGCTATCAATACGGACATGTTATTACCAACAAACATGTTCAGATATTCAAAATGCATCCATTTGTGAAAATTGCATTTCAAATTATTATAATTTAATACTTTGTCCCATTTCATTTTTCTTGTTGCATAGAAGTTGTCACTGTCACTGTTAAACACAGTATCTACTTCTTTATTAGAGTACTTTATTCTCTGCGACCATTACCTTACATTACATGGGCACTGGTTTCTGTTTTTGTTCTATACTTAAAAAGTGTGTTACTTTTACAATAACCAGAAAATAATAGCTCATATAATAATTACAAGCTGTTGTATGTGCAATAATTCTGATCCTCAGCTTTTCTTCCATTAATTTTTAAAGTAAAAAAAAAAGACAACATTTATTAAAAGAGCGTTTGTTCAGAGTAATAAATCTGAATCCTTGATCTGGACACCTGTTCCATTCTTGCATCAGTTTTGCTCCAGTTTTCCTTGCACTGTTTATGATAAATCTGCCACTGTGTTGTGATTGGAACAAGGACATGAAAATGTGTTGTACTTAAAAATGTACCAAAATGAATGATGATCCATTATTTTGAACACAATAGAATTCACAGCATTACTGAGTTATAAAAAATAAAGATTTGTTTTTTTTCCATACAGCACTAAGGCTTTTCACATGAAATAATCCCAAAACATAAGGTTTTTTTTGTTTGTTTGTTTGTTTGTTTTTGAACACTTGTTCATATTTTAAGACTGGGATTTCAATTCCAAAATTAACATTGCTCCATCATCCCTTTTTTTAATCTGCCTCTTACACCAAGAAAATAGTAATTAAATGTATGGCAAGCAAGTCTTAAATAATGCTGCCCATCAGGGAAGTACTGTAGCCGCAATGTGCAGAAACTGTTATGTACTGCGGTCTTCGACCAAACAGATACTGTGCCTGACTGCTAGAGCAGCAGTGCCCAGCTCTGCTGAGAAGAGTAGGGAAATAGAAAATAGGTTTGCATGTGTATATACTTATATATGTGTTGCCAGTGATTGCATTGTATAGTGGGCAGGCACCTTACACCATTTATTATGTCATTGTGTAATGTCCCTGCATGGGGACAGACAGTATCCCAATTCCAACCTCCTTAGCAGTAATCTGGAGTCAGGCTTGGGATGGAAATCTATAGCTCAGAGCGGTAATCCCATGCCTGAATGAGTAATATGCAGGAGCTGCTGCATATCTCTCTGTGGTATGTTTTTTCCCTTGTTTTTAGGGTCTAAAGCCAAATCTACGATTCTTTGTGCGATTCAATCACGATTCTATTTACGATCCGATTAAATCCGACATGTCCGATCGGGATTCGATGCAATTTGATTTGCCATTGCAAAACAATGGCAAATCGAATGGAATCGAATTGAATCCCGATCGACATGTCGGATTTAATCGGGTCGTAAATAGAATTGCGATCGAATCGCACAATGAATCGTATCGTGTACATGGAGCTTGAAGGCTTGAGAAAATATTTCAGATTTAGACACTTAATCTGGAAATAATTATAATGCCATGGAGGTTAAGCCATATGAACCCTTTTATCCAGAATCTCCTAGGAAGGCGGAGTTTAAGAGCATAGGACTCTGGCCTATGATCCTTACTAGCCCCCATGGCTTTTAATGTTGTGAGGTATCTTGCAAAAGAGGGAAGGAAAATCCAACTGCTTTTGAAATGCACCCTTGTCTTAATGTTAAGAACAACTTGCTCTTCAACACCTCTGATGAACAGTATTATGCTGGGAATACACGACTAATTTCTGAGTTATTTAGATAGCTCATTAGATAATTTCCGACACGTTCGATCTCCCACCCGATCGATTCTGCGCTCTATTCTGCATTGAGGACAATGGAAAAAGCCTGCAGAATCAAGCGGGGAATCGATCGAGCGGAAGACTCGAGTGGCAAAATCGAGCCATGTATGCCCAGCATTAGGTAGGGTAAATAGCATGAAGGGGCTTTTGATTCTGTCACCTCGTTAAAGGAGCCTGAGAATTTAGCAGTAGCAGCTTTTTTACTTACCTGGGGCTTGGCTCCATCGCTGTTCTCCTAGGCCACTTCGTTCCTCTGCCATCTCACTCTGTAAATTTCTCAGTCCAATTGTGCACTAGTGAGCATGCACGAGGGCAGTCAGGACCAGGGCGCAAGTGCAGCTGGGCCGCGCATGCACACTGGTGCATAACTGGACCCGACTGAAAACTTTATCAGCCGAGACAATGGAGGAACAGAGCAGCCCAAGAGAATGGTGGAGCCCACAACCTGATAGGACTGGAGGAAGCCCTAAGTATAAAAGCTGCTGCTGCTAAAAGTCTCAGGTACACTTTAATATTGGGGCAAATAAGTTGGCACCCCCCCTTCAAGCAACTAGTCATTCAGGAGATTCCTAACCTGTTTTCCACAAGGGTGAAGTAAAAGTCAATGAAATCTATGGCGAGTGTAGTATTTTAATTATTGTGTATGTTGGTGGATTTTTTTAACTCTTCTGGATTCTCATCAAAGCCTTTTTTTCTGTTTATCTAATTTGTTATAAGTATTTTGTCACTATAAGCCTTACTTGAAGAGCCACTGTCTGTAGTGTTTTTTTTCTATTTGAAATAGTCTATTTAATTACTGTACTGTTACAGGCCCTTCCTCCGTTTAAAGACTAGTCAACATTATATACCTGGGTCATGTAACTGGCATATGTGATAGGCAGCAGATTTGTGTGTTTTTTTTTGTTTGTTTTTATTTGCTTATAATGTATGCTGTAATTACTCAAATACTCTGTAATGTACAACATATGATAGATAACAATATCCTAACTACAGTAAATGACACATCAGAATTTCTCAAAATCTTTTCATGCTTCTCAAAGCCTTAACCGTGCATAACTTAACTTTTCTATTTTAGTAATGGCTTCGCTGGAATACTTAAAATGATAACATATGCATCTTTATTATCAGGCTTTATATTGTTACTGTATGCTATAGTATTCAGCACACACATCTCAGCTGAACTCGGAGGAAACTTTATTTTACAATATACATGGGAGCATTTTATTATCTACGAGAACAATGGCTCAATCTGAATAACAGAATATGCAATCTGACAGGATCGTTGATTTTTTGTTTTCAGTTATTGCTTTCAGAATATACGAAGTAGATATTCTGATCAATGGGCCCTTGTGGTGGAAAAATTAAGGTCACATAGAATTGTAGGAATTATGAATGATTGCCAATTTGTTTTGAATTCACTTTATGTAACTCTTTTACATGGCAGGGCAAATAATATACATCTGAATACAATGTTCTTACATAACACATGCTGAACAGTAAAGCACTGCCTGTACTCTTACTCATGTTTAGAATACTTAATGTAACTTTCAACTTTATGAAATTGCTGAATATTTTAAGGAATTGGCCTAGGAAATAATATGATTTTGAAAAAATAGGCCTGTGTTGAAAGTAGTAAAAGATGAAAGCTTTAACATTTTTCGTGGAGAAAATAATTTGTTATGGAATTTGAATACCACAGTAATATAACTTTGTACAGATAAGATGTAATAAATATAATTACTGTAGTGACTCTGTATTGGCTATAATATGAGCTGAACCATGTTAAAGTTTGAAATACATGTTTCATTAGTTTCAGACATTCTATAGAAACTTCAGGTTGGGGAAGGAAAACGTTGAGAATTAGTGAATAAAATTTGACTGCTACATTTTCCTGTGTATATGAATGGCAGTATACACAGGCACTGTAAACAATGGTGCCCAATTTTAAAATTGATCATCATTGTCAGCTAATAAAGATTAGACTACCATTAATTTTGAGTGAACTGGCTAAATGCCATCCATTTGAAGGGCCAGTGCACATGTGCATCTATACGGCATTAAATGACAGCCATGGTGTTTGTCATTAAAGCTTTGTCCATTCAAATTAATGGACAGCTGTCATTTACTGTCATTTGTGCAAATGCCACGATGGATCATGTAGTTTACAGTCATCTCATTTCATCCTGAATGCTACATGTAGCGTCCAGGATCAGTTAACTAGCATTATGATTATTACTATCACTATACATAACATTTCTACAGGGATGACCTGTAGCACTTTAATGAGTCCATGGTCATGTCCCCAACTGACCATCCAAGAAGATCACAGTCTACAATGAAAACTTATATAAAGACTCAAACGTTCTGCTATGTTTGTGGAAATTCTTCATTTATAAAAGGACAGGTGAATCATTATTATTATTATTATTGTTGTTGTGACTATTATTATTATTATGCCTTTTTACAGGGATGACCTTTTTTGCAGCACTTTATGGAGTCATGTCACTGACTGAACCACTGAGGAGCTCACAGTCTGATCCCTTGCAATAGTCATAGTCGCATGTCTCTATTACAGTTTAAGGTCAGCTTTTAGGAGAAAGCCAAGTAACTTGCTGGCATCTTTTTGGGATGCCGGAGGAAACCAGAGAGCCTGGAGGGATTCCACACAAAAACATGAAGAACATACAAACTCCAAGTATGTTGAACAATAGTAAAATAACAATACAGTAAGGGTCATACAAGAAAAACAAGTGTGTGGCACTCTCCAATATTATTCAATACAGTGAGAAAGTAAAATAAAACAACACTCTAACCACCGGTGCTTCACTCCTGCTGTCCTCATGGCCTGGACGTGTGATCCATGGAAAATGTAGAAGAAAGACCAAAGTTATCCATTAATGGAGAAAAAAAGAAGTGTGTGCACCTTCCGGCTGTTATTCATACATTTAATGGCAGGTAATATACAAAAATGGAGTCTAACAACGAAGTCACATTAGTGAAAACATGGATAGCAACAGTGGGCGTGGAGGAGAGTGACAGGTAGTAAACGGGGGACTAGCGATGGCCGTTTTGCATCTCTTGGCGTTTGGTCACGCTGGGTGCCACCTTGACTGAGACCAATGTGGCCAAGCGTTAGGAGACACGAAACAGCTGTCGCTAGTCCCCCGTTTACTACCCACCACCCACCTCCACTCCCACAGTCACTATCCATTTTGTCACTAATGTGACTTCATTGTAAGGCTCCATTTTTGTATATTACCTAACATTAATTGTATGAATAATGGATGGAAGGTGCACATACTTCTTTTGTGTTCTCCATTAACGGATAACAATACAGAAATGCTGACCTCACAGATAAAATAGGAAAAATGTGCAGTATTTTTGATATTTCTCAGCAAAAATATTTATAGTATGAAAAAAATTAGGCTTTAAAGAGACATTGAAGTGAAAAAAAATTATGATATTATGATTTGTATGTGTAGTACAGCTAAGAAATAAAACATTAAGATCAGATACATCAGTCTAACTGTTTCCAGTACAGGAAGATTTAAGAAACTCCAGTTGTTATCTCTATACAAAAAACCCATTAAGCTCTACGACTTTCAAAGTCGTGGAGAGGGCTGTTTTCTGACTTTTATTATCTCAACTGTTAGTTAATTATTTACGTTTCCTCTGCCAGAGGAGAGGTCATTAGTTCACAGACTGCTCTGAAAGAATCATTTTGAATGCTGAGTGTTGTGTAATCTGCACATATTAGAGAATGATGCAATGTTCGAAAAAACACTATATACCTGAAAATAAAAATATGAGAATATTTTCTTTGCTGCTAATCTTCTATTAATTATTCATAGTACACAACCAATTCATTATATCATATATATTTTTTCGCTTCAGTGTCTCTTTAACCACTTCAGCCTTCAGTCGTTTTCACTTTATGCATTCGAGCAATTTTCACCTCCCATTCATTAGCCTATAACTTTATCACTACTTATCACAATGAACTGATCTATATCTTGTTTTTTCCGCCACCAATTAGGCTTTCTTTGGGGGGTACATTTTGCTAAGAGCCAGTTTACTGTAAATGCATTTTAACAGGAAGAATAAGAAAAAAACTGAAAAAATTCATTATTTCTTAGTTTTCAGCCATTATAGTTTTAAAATAATACATGCCTCCATAATTAAAACTCATGTATTGTATTTGCCCATATGTCCCAGTTATTACACCATTAAAATGATGTCCCTATCACAATGTATGGCGACAAAATTTTATTTGGAAATAAAAGGTGCATTTTTTTCCGTTTTGCATCTATTACTATTTACAAGTTTAAAATTAAAAAAAAATTAGAAATATTTCATCTTTACATTGATATTTAAAAAGTTTAGACCCTTAGGTAACAATTTACAGGTTTTTTTATTGTAATGTTTTTTTTTTTTTTTTGTATTAAACATTTTATTTGGGTATTTTTGGAAGGGTGGGATGTAAGCCATAGTTTTATAATGTAAATGTGTCTTGAGTTTTATTTTTTTCACTTGTAGTTGTAGTTTTACTTTTTGGCCACAAGATGGCAGCCATGAGTTTGTTTACATGACGTCACTCTAAGCGTAACACACGCTTAGAGTGACGTATGGGGGACGTTACAGCCAGAAAAAGCACAGCTTCCGAGAGAAGCTGTCGCTTTTTCAGCGGGGGAGAGCAATCAGTGATCGGGCACCATAGCCCGATTCACTGATTGCCAAACTGACGAACCGCGGCCGCGAGCGCGCAGGCATGCATGGGATCGGCCGCGGGAGCACGCGGAAGCGCACATGGCCTCCTGGGCATAGCTACTACGTCCAGGAGGCCAAAGTAGTTAAGCTCAGAATAGCAATAAACACATATGGCATAACTTGATTACTGTACAGCATCAAGAAGAAGAATAACAGTGCTTTCATAGCCAAGACAGTAAATGCTAGACCCCCCAAAAATATTATTCTTATAATTTTGACAATATTTTGGTTCCAGCTTCTCACACCTTCAGAGAAGGACAACTACTTTAGACAGCAGAAAGCTTCTGAGTACACCTAATCAGTTTTACTTCACTAAGCCAAAGTAGTGCATTAAGGCTAACTTTATATTCATCAGCATACAATTATTTGTATGCTTTTAGCTAATATTTTCATCAGGTTGTACTAGGCGAATGTATTGACACTGTGGACATTCATCAAGTAACTTTCAGAAAAGGGATGTCTTTTTTTTTTTCTTTAAAAAAAAATCATTGTATGACCTAAACTTGACTTATGAAAAGCATTAGGATGGAGTGCCTAAGGAGTTACAGTTTTTATCATTTCTTCTAGTTGAAAATCGGAACTGGGCTTGTTGGT
This sequence comes from Hyperolius riggenbachi, assembly GCF_040937935.1. NCBI lineage: Eukaryota > Metazoa > Chordata > Amphibia > Anura > Hyperoliidae > Hyperolius > Hyperolius riggenbachi. The sequence goes on along the minus strand of NC_090647.1, from coordinate 190,682,149 downwards.
TACCCATGTTACTAAAATGTGTAAAATAATTTAACATTTTATTTCTAGCTTATGTGAGAGAATGCGGAAAAGCCGCCGCGTGTACTGACAGCAAGGCGGCTGATTCCGCGTCCAACGCGACGGTCTGCACGTGGAAGTGTGCATCTAGTGACATGGCAGAACGCGGAAAAGCCGCCGCATGTACTGACAGCAAGACGGCTGGTTTGCACGCAGCAGCGTGCAGCTGGTGTGGCTGAGCCTGTTAGTTCACACAGGTTTAGGAATACGCGTGCTCGCTGAAAGTCAGAACTTTTATGATGGTCAAGGGGGGGGGGATCAGCTGATCAGGCAGGTCAGCTGACCTCAGAGCTGATAACCATTGGTTGATCACATTAGGGTGGTGCCAGAGAGCACTGCTCTATATATGGTTACTGCTGGCCACTCAAATTGTCTGCCGTTGCGATCATTACGTGGAAGCACTCAGACCTTAGTCAGATCCAACAGTGTGTTTGAACCAGGAGGACCTGGGAATTCACACTGAGCCAGATTACTTGTGTTATTATTCTGTTATACTTCAGACTAGTTCCAGGGTGTAGAGACCACGGACCTCTAACCCAAGACTAGGGAACTTGTGTTATCATTCTGTTATACATCAGACTAGTTCCAGGGTGTAGAGACCACGGACCTCACACCCAAGACTAGGGAACTTGTGTTATCATTCTGTTATACATCAGACTAGTTCCAGGGTGTAGAGACCACGGACCTCACACCCAAGACTAGGGAACTTGTGTTATCATTCTGTTATACTTCAGATTAGTTCCAGGGTGTAGAGACCATGAACCTCAAACCGAAGACTAGGGAACTTGTGTTATCATTCTGTTATACATCAGACTAGTTCCAGGGTGTAGAGACCACGGACCTCACACCCAAGACTAAGCATTGCTTGATATTTGTTATGACCTGTTGCTTTCCTGACTATCCCTCTGCTTTCTGATTCTGTACCACGCATATCTGATATCACGTTGCCAAACCCTGCCTGTATTGGATACCGAATCAGCCTTCTGTCTTTATACTTTATCTGTCCGTGTGTGGCCGACCTGGCTTGCTCGACCTCGAGAGCTATCTCTCTCCACTTTCTCTCCACTTAAGAGATAGTCTCCAAGATCAGTCAGTGACATCCACCTTCAGGTGTCACTCACTCTCTGGTCCTTCCTACCTTCAGCCTGACTCCACCCCTTGGAGAGTCTCAGGCTGCTGGAAGGTTTCTGTACTCTCCATAGCAGTGTCTTCTGTACTGCTTAGGGTCACCTGTTCATCAGGTGGGTTGCTCAAAGTCATACTGTTACACCAAACACTCACCATATATATCTAGAGGTGTCCAGAGGTTAGCACTATATCTGTATTATTGGTGATTCTGCAGATCATTCATAATCAGGTATAGATCTGTATTCTTGGTGATACTGCAGATCACCAATAATCAGATTCTCTCTGCGTGCTGACACCGATCGTTACAGAACGGCAGACCAAACCCAAATGGACGCACTTAACAGCCGTCTGAATGCACTCACCACCTCGGTGGAAAATTTCATCCAAGTGCTGGACAATCATCAGACCCAGATCAATGCCTTGTCTGGGTCTGCACAAACCTTACAGACGGCTGTGGATACAATGCGATCTCCTCTTAGCACAGACATACGCATGTCTGTACCTGAAAGGTTTTCTGGCCATAAATCTGACTTTCAGAACTTCAGAAATCGAGTGTTATCATACTTTGAGTTGAGACCTAATTCTTCAGGAACTGTAGCACAAAGAATTACGTTTATTAAGACTCTATTGTCAGGGGATTCCCAGACCTGGGCATACAATCTCCAGCCAGGGAATGAGGCTCTAGCCTCAGTTGAGGCATTTTTTAAAGCCATGGTGTGATGATTTGCTCAGCTGCCTGTGCAGGCAGGCAGCCTTTTGACCATTGTGTAGGTTTGCATGCTGCAGGACTCTGGAAAGAAGAGCTTCTGTCAGTTTTGCAGCTTGTGCTTGCAGAGGAATTTGCATACGATGTCATGCAAATTGCCTGGCCACATTCATTGGAGGCGTGTACTATAAGTACTATGTCTTTCCCACAATGCTTCGCTGGTCATAAGGATTTCGTCCTATGTAACACTCCTGGTGGGGTGTCAGCCTTACTCTCTGTTTGAAGATCAGCTTAGAGTAATTCCTGGAAACTGTGCTAGGCAGATTTCCCTAGTGCAGTTAGGATTGTTTATCTGTTTTGTTTGTCTGTTGCGATTGTCCTGTCCCAGCGGTGGTCGATAGGAAGTCGTTCTGATCTCTGTTCTTGGAGCATAGCTGGTGCAGCGGTTGCTACCAGCTATCTCTTCTGTTCTGCCTCTCTGGATCGCGCTAGCCACTTTTCGCTAGCGCTGTGGATCCTTCTGTTCTGTCTCCTGGGATCGCGCTAGCCACTTTTCGCTAGTGCTGTGGATCCTTCTGTTCTGCTACTCTGTACCTGGATCGCGCTAGCCACTTTTTGCTAGTGCTGTGGATCCTATCTCTCGCTTGTCCCTGTTTTCGTGTGTCTGTCTTGTCTGCTACGACCGCTTGCTGGAGGCTCGGTGAGGTAACCGTTTAAGCAAGCGTTCGCGTCCTCTGTTTCATGTTTGTCTGTCGATGGTTAGTTAGGCATGCTTGTCTCTATTGTGCTTATCACGTGGAGACCGCGCATAACCGCGTGCACTGTTGCGAATGAGTGCGGTGGTCGCGGTTAGCTAGCGTTTGTTATTTTCCGCATCTTCTCATTGTATTATTTGCTGTGCCTTTGCTACCCTCGTATTCTATTCTGATCTGTCTTGTGTCACGTCTGGCGATCGCACCTCTCGCGTTCCTATTTCATATCTGCTGTTATGTGTGCGCGGTCGCGGGGTGGCGACTGGATTGGCGCACACACATACAACCTGTCCCTTTGCTCGTTCTCATTCGCAATCGCCTCTCTTGCGATTGCGTTCTGCGCTTCGTACATTTCCTGTCTGGCATTTGTGGAGGTACAGAGGATTGGTTCCTCTACACTCCCCAGCGCCATCTGCTGACAGGAATTTCCCTCTACAGGTGCGTAGCACCTTTTGCTGGGTGCCTGCAATTACACGCTTGTGGAGGATTTCCGCCGTGTCAGCACACGGTGTAGTCGGAGGTAATACCCTAGGCGTGCAGTCGTTATCTCTAGATGATAAACGTTTGCTCCTCCCTTGTACTATATCTTGGAAGGATAAGACAGAGACCACTGAAGCCTTCATTGACTCTGGCTCAGCAGCCAACTTTATGGATTATGAATTTGCTAAGAAATTGGGAATTCCAATTTCCCCATTGAAGCAACAGATTTTGGTCACTGCAGTGGATGACTCCCCCCTGCAGAGTAACCACCCTCTGTCTCAGACCCCTGAGTTAAGGGTTACGGTAGGGGTGTTACATAAAGAGAATTTACAGTTTCTAGTGTTGCGAATGACAACCTCCACGATCATTCTTGGTATGCCATGGTTACAACTTCACTCGCCTCAGATCAATTGGGCTACAGGTCAGCTAACGAGCTGGTCTACCCATTGTAATCATCATTGTCTAGAGAAGGTAACCTTGGGTGAAACCAAGATTCACATGGAGGGATTGCCAGATCAGTATTCAGAATTTGCGGACGTGTTTTGTCCTAAGTCAGCCAATAAACTTCCTCCACACCGTCGTTTTGATTGCCCTATTGATCTCAGGTCTGGATGTATGCCCCCTAGAGGTCATCTCTATAATCTATCTGGGCCAGAGAAATTAGCCATGCAAGAATACATCCGAGAAAATTGAGCTAAGGGTTTTATTCGTCCTTCTCGGTCCCCAGCAGGGGCCGGGTTCTTTTTTGTGAAAAAGAAGGATGGAGGCCTCTGTCCATGCAGTGATCATCAGGGCTTAAATAAAATTACAGTAAAGAATCGTTATCCTCTGCCCTTGATAGACGATTTGTTTACCCAAGTCACCAGTGCTAAGATTTTCTCGAAGCTAGATTTAAGGGGTGCATACAACCTTGCGCGTATCAGGGACGGTGATGAATGGAAGACGGCCTTTAACACACCCGATGGGCATTACGAGTACCTAGTGATGGCCTTCGGGTTGTGTAACGCCCCGGCCACCTTCCAATAGTTGATTAATGAGGTGTTCAGAGAGGTATTGGGCAAATTCGTCTTGGTGTATTTAGACGAAATACTAATTTTCTTGTCCAACCTCTCAGAACACAGAAAGCATGTTAAGTTTGTGTTACGAAAGTTAAGATAAAATATGCTGTATGCTAAATTGGAGAAGTGCATTTTCGAAGTGACCTCTGTCGCCTTTCTGGGGTACATTAATTTCGACCTCTGGCCTCTCTATGGACCCTGGAAAAGTGTCAGCTGTCTTGGAGTGGCCCCAACCTGTAGGGCTAAAAGCTCTCCAGAGATTCCTGGGATTTGCCAACTACTATAGTAGGTTCATAAAGGGGTACTCTACGGTGATTTCACCTCTCACCAGTCTCATCAAAAAAGAGGCAGATACTCACCACTGGTCCCCTGAGGCCCATGCTGCTTTCTCCACCCTGAAGAAACTGTTCTGTTCTGCACCCATACTGAGACATGTTGACATCTCCTTTCCCTTTATCGTGGAGGTAGATGCCTCATAGGTAGGGGTAGGGGCTGTGCTGTCTCAGCGTTCCGGTTTGCAGGGAAAACTGCATCCTTGTGCCTATTTCTCCCATAGGTTTTCACCCGCAGAGAAAAACTATGATATAGGCAATAGGGAACTTCTAGCCATCAAATTGGCCTTTGAGGAATGGCGACATTGGCTAGAAGGGGCAGAACATACCATTACGGTTTACACTGACCACAAGAATTTGGAGTACATTGAGGGCGCTAAGAGACTTAGCCCCCGACAGGCCTGGTGGTCATTTTTCTCAAGATTCAGATTTGTAATCACGTATACCCCTGGTAGTAAGAACATCAAGGCTGATGCCTTATCCAGATGTTTTGAGCCCGAGACAGCACAGCCCTCAGACCCAGAAACCATTGTTCCTCAAAAGATGGTTCTGGCAGCCACTGAGACCTGGAAAGACTGGGCAATCATGTTGGGTCCGTTCCAACAAGATGTACCAGAGGGGAAGCCTGAGGGGGTCATGTTTGTACCATTGCCTTTTCGCTTACAAATATTGCAGCTGTTCCATTCCCACAAGAATGCTGGGCATCCTGGGGCCACCAGAACTCAAGATCTCATTGCTAGATGTGCTTGGTGGCCGTCATTTGCAACTGACTGCAAGGAGTATGTGAGGGAATGTGCAGTGTGTGCTAGGAGCAAACCCTCCCGTCAGGCACCTGTTGGAACATTGCAGCCTCTGCCAGTCCCGAGGGAACCATGGACCCATTTGTCCATGGATTTTGTGGGCGAGCTCCCCAGGTCTGAGGGCATGACGGTCATTTGGGTGGTAGTCGATCGATTCAGTAAGATGGTCCATTTTGTCCCCCTGAAAGGACTCCCCTCGGCCCAGGAATTGGCCAATCTCTTCATCCAGCATATTTTCCGGCTGCATGGCATTCCGGAAAATATAGTGTCAGATCGGGGAGTCCAATTTGTTTCCAAGTTTTGGAGGGCATTCTGCCATCAGTTAGACATGGAGCTTTCTTTCTCATCAGGCTACCACCCACAGACCAATGGCCAGACCGAAAGAACGAATCAGTCTCTGGAACAATTTCTAAGGCGTTATGTTGCAGATGCACAAACCGACTGGGTCGAATTTTTGCTGTTTGCAGAATTTGCACACAACAATCTGAAGAGTTCCTCCTCAGGATTTTCCCCATTTCTGGTGGTGACGGGAAGGTTTCCTAAGTTCACCCCATTGCCAGTGGCTTCTACTCCGTTTCCAGCACTGGAGAACTGGCAAAAGTCTTTGAAACAGATTTGGGGAATGGTTGAAAGAAATCTGGGGAGGGCTTTTCAGAACCAGAAAAAACAGGCTGACAAGAGACGTTCCATAGAATGGGAATTTCTTCCAGGAGACTTGGTCTGGGTGTCCACGCGACATTTGGCTCTAAAGCAACTGTCACCCAAGTTAGGTCCTAGATTTGTGGGTATCCAGGAAAATCAATAATGTCACTTATGCTATTGATCTCCCTACCAGCATGCGAGGTGTGAGATCATTTCATGTGTCCTTGCTCAAGCCGTCAGTGCACGTGGATTCCTCTCCCCCTGTGTTGATTGATGACCAACCTGAGTATGAAATTGAGAAGATTCTGGACTCACGACTTGTGCAGAACTCCGTGCAGTATTTGGTTCACTGGAAGGGGTATGGCATAGAGGAAAGAACTTGGGTGCCAGACTGTCGTATGCACGCAGAGGAGTTGAAAAAGGAATTCCATAACTTGCATCCTGGGAAGCCAGGTAGGAGATTTCCAGAGTCCACTCCTCAGGGATGGGGGGGGGGGTACTGTGAGAGAACGCGGAAAAGCAGCCGCATGTACTGACAGCAAGGCGGCTGGTTCCGCGTCCAGTGCGGCGGTTTGCACGCAGCAGCATGCAGCTTGTGTGGCTGAGCCTGTTAGTTCACACAGGTTTAGGAATACGCGTGCGCGCGCTGAAAGGCAGAACTTTTATGATGGTCAATGGGGGGATCAGCTGACCTCAGAGCTGGTAACCATTGGTTGATCACTTTAGGGTGGCGCCAGAGAGCACTGCTCTATATATGGTTACTGCTGGCCACTCTCAAATTGTCTGCTGTTGCGATCACTACGAGGAAGCACTCAGACCTTAGTCTGATCCAACAGTGTGAGCCAGGAGGACCTGGGAATTCACACTGAGCCAGATTACTTGTGTTATTATTCTGTTATACTTCAGACTAGTTCCAGGGTGTAGAGACCACGGACCTCACACCCAAGACTAGGCATTGTTTGATATTTGTTATGAACTATTGCTTTCCTGACTATTCCTCTGCTCTCTGATTCAGTACCACGCATATCTGATATTCCGTTGCCAACCCCTGCCTGTCTTGGATACCGAATCAACTTTCTGTCTTTGTACTTTGTCTGTCCTTGTGTTGCCGACCTGGATTGCCCGACCTCGAGAGCTATCTCTCCCTTTAAGAGATAGTCTCCAGATCTGTCAGTGACATCCACCTTCAGGTGTCACTCACTCTCTGGTCCTTCCTACCTTCAGCCTGACTCCGGCCTTGGAGAGTCTCAGGCTGCTGGGAGGTTTCTGTGCTCTCTAAGAGCAGTATTGCCCATACTGCCTAAAATCACCTGCTCAGCAGGTGCGTTACTCAAAGTCATACTGTTACACCAAACACTCACGATTACATACAGGTGTCCAGAGGTTAGTACTATATCTGTATTATTGGTGACTCTGCAGATCATCCATAATCAGGTATATATCTGCATTCTTGGTGATACTGCAGATCACCAATAATCAGATTCTCTCTGCGTGCTGACACCGATCGTTACAGTGTGTCATTACAAATTTGTTTATTTTGCTGATGGTAACAGCTGTTTCCCACAATGCAACAAGGCTCCCACAGTCAGGACCTCAGAGCTGTGAGTCACTGACATCACACTGTGGAAGGGGTTTCACCACAAAATCAGCCATACAGAGTGCCCTGATAATCAGTTTGAGAAAATAAATAGATTTCTCATGGGTAAGGGGGTATCAGCTACTGCTTGGGATGAATGTTAATTCCTCGTCACTGTTTCTCTAAAAATCTTAAAATTTAGAACACATACAAATGAAGTACATTTCTTTCAGAGTAAATAGAGCCATAAATTACTTTTCTCCTATGTTGCTGTCACTTACAGTAGGTAGTAGAAATCTGACATTACCAACATATTTTGGACTAGCCCATCTTATAGGGAGGTTCTCGTGGTTTTTCTTTATTTTTAAAAGCACTTAGTGAATGGCAGCTGCTCCGTCCAACTGCCAAAATAGTGTGCAGTGAGCAGGGAGGCTGGCCAGCATCTTTGTATAAAGATTTTTCAGAAAATGTCTTTATAACGAATAAAAGCCATGCTGAGAATCCCCTATCGAGAGATGGACTAGCCCAAAATCTGTCAGTAATGTCAGATTTCTACTACCTACTGTAAGTGACAGCAACATAGGAGAAAAGTCCTTTATGGCTCATTTTACTCTCGAAGAAATGTACTTCTTATTTGTATGTGTTTTAAATTTTAATATTTTTGCGACAGTTCCTCTTTAAAGGGGAACTTCAGCCTAAACAAACATACTGTCATTAAGTTACATTAGTTATGTTAATTAGAATAGATTGGTAATATAATCTCTTACTCGCCCTGTTTTAAAAGAACAGGCAAATGTTTGTGATTAATGGGGGCTGCCATCTTTGTCATGGGGGCAGCCATCTTTTTGGTTGAAAGGAGGTGACAGGGAGCAGGAGACACAGTTCCAACTGTCCTGTGTCCTGATCACCCCTCCCAGCTGCGCACCCTAGGCTTCAAATGTCAAATTCAAAACGTAAGAAAAAAAAATGTGCACCAAAACAGCAGAACGATAGCAACAACATCAGAAATCCCATCATCCTTTGCACAGCCTCAGGGTAAAAATGCCCGGGCAGTTTTCTTCTGTGCATCTAAAAATGAGGCTTGTATAAGAGAAACAAAGTTCTGATGCTGTGCAACTGTTAAAGAAACACCAGGCCTCAGGGGCGTAACTAGACTTAATAGGGCCACCCTGCAAAAATGATAGCATGGGGCACCCTTGGTCCCCAAACCCCATGTGGGCCACGTGATCAGGAGCCGGCGAATGGCAGCAGATAGTGTTCTGCTGTGAAGCAGCATCTGGAAGCAGGAAAAAAATTATACACATTCCTGCACAAAGTTTTCGTGAAAAAACAGGGAGGGTGTTTTGCTAGTTTTCAGCACTTTCAGTTGGGGAGAGGGAGGAGGAAGGGCCCCCAAAGCCTCTGGGCCCCCCTGCGAATGCAGGGGTCGCAGGGGTTATTGCTACGCCCATGCCAGGCCTTTTCAGTGCTGCTGAGTCGATTTTTAGTCTGGAGGTTCACTTTAAGTGAGGTAAAATGTAGGTTTCAAAAGGGGTGTAGTCAATCAAATAGCAAAATCAATTAACCCTTTGTACACTCATGGAAATACTCACTGCCGAACAGCCATCCAACTGACCACTACTATCCCTAAAGCTAAGTTATAAGCAGAGGTCTTAGTTTGTAAAAAAAAAAAAAAATATCATTATTTTGCGCGGTAACATAAGCCACATAGAGGCTTTCCTTAATTTGCTTCTGTCCTAATTCTGGCCCTATAACATGCATAGTGGAACAATTAAGTATACTGTGTATTAAACAGAAAATGATTATGATAAAATACAGCCCTAGGCAGGATAGCAGTTTCTGCCCACTGCTGATGATCACCTAGGTTTTCTTTAATACGATTTGGAGGAGCCTAGCATCAACCAGGTCAACAGACTCTCTCCAAGCCATAAGCTATGGTATCAACCAATAAAAAGTTAAGGAGCATATATTCTAATCAGTGCTGCTCGGATACCCCTTTTCAAAATCCGGATCCGATTCGGATCCGGATACCCCGCTATCCGATCCGGGTCAGATATCCAAATTCAAAATTTTCCGATCCGAATCCGATTTGGATATCCGACCCTAGTATCCGATCGGATTCGGATATCCGTGTTTAATCTCGGAAGTGGCCTTTAAATTGCTTTAAAAAGGTTTTTTTAGGGTATATGAGGCATGTAGCATCATAATTTTGAAAAGGGAAACACTGATGATGTGGGGAGTGGACTTAAAATCCCCCCCCCAAAAAAAAAATGGCTGTCAATCAACATCAGAGTGGTATCAGGAAGCAGTCATACTGACGCAGTTGGGGCCTCCCCACAACTCGGACAGCAGACACCTCCAAAATAAATTACACAGCTATTGTGTTTAGATAGTTGACCATGGCACTGTTGTAGGTACCACGGCACAGTAAAAAATTAGGAGAGGTTCCAGGAAGCGGTCGGTCGTACTGCCGCAGTTGGGGCCCCACAACTCGGACAGCACAGACCCCTCCCAAAAAATTACACAGCTATTGTGTTTAGATAGTTGACCATGGCACTGTTGTAGGTACCACAGCACAGTAAAAAATTAGGAGAGGTTCCAGGAAGCGGTCGTACTGCCGCAGTTGGGGCCTCCCCACAACTCGGACAGCACAGACACCTCCAAAAAAATTACACAGCTATTGTGTTTAGATAGTTGACCATGGCACTGTTGTAGGTACCACGGCACAGTAAAAAATTAGGAGAGGTTCCAGGAAGCGGTCGTACTGCTGCAGTTGGGGCCTCCCAACAACTCGGACAGCACAGACACCTCCAAAAAAATTACACAGCTATTGTGTTTAGATAGTTGACCATGGCACTGTTGTAGGTACCACGGCACAGTAAAAAATTAGGAGAGGTTCCAGGAAGCGGTCGTACTGCCGCAGTTGGGGCCTCCCCACAACTCGGACAGCACAGACACCTCCAAAAAAATTACACAGCTATTGTGTTTAGATAGTTGACCATGGCACTGTTGTAGGTACCACGGCACAGTAAAAAATTAGGAGAGGTTCCAGGAAACGGTCGTACTGCCGCAGTTGGGGCCTCCCCACAACTCGGACAGCACAGACACCTCCAAAAAAATTACACAGCTTTTGTGTTTAGATAGTTGACCATGGCACTGTTGTAGGTACCACGGCACAGTAAAAAATTAGGAGAGGTTCCAGGAAGCGCTCGTACTGCCGCAGTTGGGGCCTCCCCACAACTCGGACAGCACAGACACCTCCAAAAAAATTACACAGCTATTGTGTTTAGATAGTTGACCATGGCACTGTTGTAGGTACCACGGCACAGTAAAAAATTAGGAGAGGTTCCAGGAAACGGTCGTACTGCCGCAGTTGGGGCCTCCCAGTCCCAACAACTCGGACAGCACCGACACCTCCAAAAAAATTACACAGCTATTGTGTTTAGATAGTTGACCATGGCAGGTACCACGGCACAGTTCAAAAAATAAGAACCTGGCTTCATGAAGATGGAGTCAGGAGGTTGTGGTGGTAAAGGGTGGTGAAGCAGGCATAGTGATTACCACTCAGCCACTTCATTTCCCCCTCTTGCCAACAACAGGGGCCAGGAACTCACCAACCGCCCAAGCCTCGTTCATCTTTAAAAAAGTCAGTCTGTCCACAGACTGGCCTGACAGACAAGAGCGCTTCTCAGTGCTCACACCACACCACCGGCCGCACTGAAGCACCTTTCCGACATAACGCTGGAAGGCGGGCAGGACAGCACTTCCAGGGCGTATTGCGCCAGCTCGCCCCAGATATCCAGGTGCTTCACCCAGTACTCCAAGGGGTCCACAGGGGTGTCGGTGTCAAGCCCGCTATAGGACCCCATATAGTCGGCCACCATCCGGGTCAGGTGCTGGTTCTGGCTTTAAAAGCCGGATGCTGCTGCAGGCACCTCCTCTGTAGGCAGCGGTACTGGTGTGGCATAGAGCGCCTTTGTCAGAGACAGCAGGTTTGTTGGGCGCCTGCTGATGCTGGATGGACTGAGACAGCAGGGGGGGTGGGAGTCCGGGGGAAGGCTTCCTCCAAGCGCCGAACCAGAATCCGCTGCAAGTCCCTTATTCGATGCACAGGGTCTCCTCCTACAGGCAGGAACTGAGCCAGCTTCCCGTTCAGCCATGGGTCCAGCATCAGGGTGATCCAGATGTCCTCTCGAGCACTCATCTCCTTCACCCTTGGGTCTTTGCGCAGGCACTGCAGCATGTGCACTGCCATGGGGAAGAGGTCTGCCATCTCTGCTGACCTATCATCTTCTGCACCGCTGACAGTGCTGTCGTCCTCCTCTGATTCCGGAGCCTCATCTTGCTCTCTCCACCCCCGCACTACTGCAGCTGCACTCCGCTGTGCCCCCTCCTCTTCAAGGTCAGGGACCTCCAACTCCTCCAAGTACTCCTCCAACTCCTCCGAATCCTCCTCCTGCTGCACAGAGGTGGACTGTGAAGTGTGCTGCTGCTGCTCCTGCTGGATCAAGGCTTCCTCTCCCACTTCCAGCAGAGCATCGAGGGCCTTGTCCAGCATGCACACAATGGTCACCCACTCACACAGCGACGCATGGTCCCGGCTGACCATGTTGGTGGCCTCCAGGAAGGGTGCCAGCACATAGTACACCAGCTGCATTTTTCCCCACTCAGCAGGGCGGATGATGTCTGGGAGGTGGGTGGTGCCTTCCCCAACAAGTTGGCATCCATGGTGGCTCTGGCCAGGTACAGGTTGACAGCCCGCCTCTGTTCAACCAGACGTTCCAACATCGCCAGGGTGGAATTCCAGCATGTTGGAACGTCTATAATGAGGCGGTGCTGTGGGAGGTTCAGCTCCACGACTGTAAGGGTCACTGTGGCACCACCCGAGCGGCGAAAATGACCCACCGTTTTCCTTGCCACTCCCAAAAGAGTGTCCATCCCCTGGTAGGTGTGCAGGAATTTCTGCACCACTAGGTTCAGGACGTGGGCCAGACAGGGGATGTGGGTGAGGTTTCCCCGCTGGATGGCGGCAACCAATTTTGCCCCATTGTCGGCCACCACCTCTCTGACTCTGAGGCCTCTGGGGGTCAGCCAACTCCTCTCTTGCTCTCGGAGCTTGGCCAAGACGTGGTCTGCCGTCAGCTTGTTCTTGCCCACCGTGACCATCTGCAGCAGCGCTTGGCAGTGGTGGGCCTTCACGCTGCTGTTGAGGCGGGGTTGTTTGGCGGCGGATGGAACCGGATCAGAGCTGGAAGCTGCTGCACTTCCCCTGACCCTGCTGCGGGGTGGCACCACCCACCGGGGTGATGATGCTGCTGTCTCCTCTTCACCCCCTTCCACCAAACTGACCCAGTGCGCGGTGAAGGACAAATAGCGGCCTGTCCCGAACCGGCTGCTCCATGAGTCCATTGTCACATGGACGCGCGCACCAAGCGCATGATCCAGCCCACGCTCCACGTTGGCCTTCACAAAGCGGTGCAGTGCTGGGATGGCCTTGCGTGCGAAGTAGTGCCGGCTGGGGATTGGCCAATCCGGCGCTGCGCACTGCAGGAGCGCACACATCCGGCTCCCCTCCTGCACAAACGAGTACGGGAGGAGCTGGGAGGACATGGCCTGTGTCAGAAAGCCGTTCAGCTGGCGTATGCGACGGCTGCCGGGAGGCTGAGCCCCGACCACAAAAGAGTCACTCAGCAGGGTCTGGTGGTGGGGGCGTTTTAGGCTTGCACGGGAAGCTGAGGAGGGAACAGAGGAGACCACTGAGGAGGACTGGCTGCCTGAACAGGCCTCAGTGTCAGCAGGAGTGGCAAAGCTGGTTATAGTGCTCTGACCTCTGCAAGGGCCAGCGCCAGCTTCCTTCAGCCTCTTGAATTCCTCATGCTCAGGTTTGTGCTTATTGCCCAGATGGTTGATGAAGCTGGAGGTGCCATAACTGGAGGGGTGAGACCCTCTGCTCAGCTTCACATGGCATAATTTGCATGTTACAAATTTGCTATCCAGTGAGGGCAGATGGAAAAACTGCCATATTGGGGATTGGAGTTTTCCCTTACGTGGCTCAGAATGGGATGCTGCTGTGGATTTTCTCCCGGTGGTGGTTGGGGCCTGGGGTTGAGTGGTGCGGCTGGTGGTAGTTGTGCCACTGACAGATGGAGCAGCAGCCTGTGGGTCACGTATTCCATGCCCACTGCTGCTCCTGCCAATCCCTGCAATGCTCAACCTGCGTGCCATACACACTGAATCCTCCTCCTCAGAGTCAGAGCTGACATGCCCCTCCGGTCGCTGGTAGTCCGGGTCCTTCACCTCATCATCAAACTCCCCTTCGTCAAACTGCTGGGATGATGAGCCCGCCTCAAACTCCTCTTCTGCTGACACATCATGGACGGGCTCCCCCCCAACAATTACTGTCAGCATCTCAGACTCTTCTGTAAAGCCAATTTTGCTGAGAATATTTTCTCTAGGGCTAGGGCTGGTGGTGGTGGCCTCACTGTCACTGGCTTGCTCCTCGTCATGCGCCATCTGCTGCATCACAGACACGGCGTCCTTCTCCTCCAATCTGCGCCGCTGACCCTGCTTGAAAATTGATGCAACACGCTGCTGCGTCTCTGCAGCGTGACTGCCAGTGGGTAGCGGTGGAATGCCTGATGCGGCAGAACTGCTGCTAGAGGCCGCAATGTTGCTCACTCTCCTTCTGGCCTTGCCCCTCCCCCGTCTCACACTGCCAGTGCCAGACATAGTACAAGACTCACTGTCACTGATGAGTCGACGTCACAGATGATGTGTGTGGGGTACTTGGTGCACTTTTATTATTGGCGGCGGGCTTGGAAATGATCAGCAGATTGACAGACAGGAGTACAACAACTAAACACACTGACACTGCTCACTCAGCAGCAGCACAGCAGCAATAATCTGTAGTACTAGCACTGTCTGCAACTACACAATATAAAACCACAGTAGCAGTAGTAATAGCAGCCCAGCCAGCAGCAAGGAGCCTGGAGTGTGTGCACACAGACACAGCACACACAAAGACACAGGACCTAGTAGCAGGCACAGGCAGCTGCTGCAGCTGAAAGACTGACTGACAAGACTGACTGACACTAACAAATTACACAGACTAGCTAAGCTAACTACAACACAGTAAAACAGTAAAAACAGAAGGTGTTTTAGTGTTAAAACGCTGGGTTATCACTGGGATAATGTACTTGCTTCAGCCAAACACACTGGACAAACTATCTCAGTGGCAGTCACAAAGCAAGGACGAGATTCTTAACATGCCCCCCTCCTTATATATAGGAGGGACTGGCCAAGGTTCCCCTCTGTGATTGGGTGCTTGGGCTTAGGCTGGGAGCGCTCTGATTGGCTGAATGACGTCATGGACATTATGTCCATAATTACAGTACCCGGATTTGGATATCCGACCGGTATCCGCGGATATCCGGGTTATGCGACCAACTATCCGCATAGAGCTATCCGGATTTCCGTCCAGCTATCCGGAATCCGGATCCAATCGGATAGGCCTAAAAAGTTCGGATATCCGAGTCTATTCGGATATCCGGTATCCTGATGAGCAGCACTGATTCTAATGTCCTCTCTTTGGACAGATAGTGTTACAATATACATCCATACACACAATGGCCTCGATTCATAAAGCATTACCTCATGCGGTAATGCTGAAAACAGCAGACTTTACCGACCATTTAGCAAAATGTCAATTCATAAAGGCTGTTACCGCATGAAAAGCTGACATTACCGACCAGGGAGATAAATTACCGACTTGGCTGCAGTTACCGACAACACATGTCAGTAAATTGTCAGCAATTGTCAATTCATAAAGCCTTCAACAAGCGGTAAGCCTGGCGGTAGTTACCGACACCTCTAGTGAGGCGATAACAAGTTACCGACACCTCTG